>NW_024749195.1:320000-360375 GCF_018991925.1 Homarus americanus
CACGACTAAAGTAACATTATAATAACAGCTCTTTCCAACATCAGTGTCCAGTTCCTGACACACACACAGGTTTACAGTTAACGACCTTCACCCCTGTCACACACACACACAGACACAACATACATACATACATACATACACAGACAGACAGACACATACATACATACATACATACATACATAAACATACATACATACATATAGACATAAATATACAGACATACATAAATAAATACATACACACATACATACATACATACATACATACATACATACATACATACATACATACATACACTCACACACACTCACACACACACACACGTGCCCGCTACTCTAAGACCTTCACTAACTGGTATATGTGACTGGATCCTACGTGCAAATGACTTCCTTGTGCCTTAGTACCAGTCGCTTGAACTATCTGACTGGTTGGTGGGCTGACTGGTTGGTGGGCTGACTGGCTGGTAGGCTGACTGACTGACTAATTGCTTGGCTGGTTGACTGACTGGCCACTAGTACAAGCCAACAGCTATATATACAGCCCTTTGTGTATGTATGTATGTGTATGTGTGTGTATGTACGTATGTGTGTGTGTGTATCTGTAACAGCCAATCAGAACATCAAGGACACCAGCCAATCGTATCTCCCCTACACTTCCCCCCCCCCCAACATCCGGTTTAAGCCAATCACGTTCACACAGTTGAGTGAAGGAGAGAGTGATTAGGTCAAGTCATTACAGTGTTAATTACTCTACTTAAGAATGTGGTATATAAACACTTAACACATCAACTAATACAGCTTAAAGATAATAATAATAATAATAATGATAATGATAATAACAATAATAACAATGGTAATGATAACAATAATAATAACACCAACAATAGCAACACTAATAATAATAATAATAATAATAATAATAATAATATAATAATAATAACAAAATAACTAATAATAATAAAAATAATAACACCTCCAAAGCCCCATAAGCAATAAGGGTCAATTTAGCCCAAGACACTGATAAGCCGCCTCGCACTTGCCCCCAACAACCTCAGAACCGAACCCGCGTCTCCTGGGAGGGGATTTAAATAGGCGAGTATTTTACCAACTTGCGCGCACACACACACACACACACACACACACACACACACACTTGTTCGTGGGCGTAAAATATTAAATTCCTTTTTTAGTTTCAATGTTATTATGGTATTTCAAAGGTGGCTTCAACGTCATGTAATTTGATTTCACTTAAAACTTAATGCGTTGTTACCTAATCTCACTCACAACGCACTCAATGCACTCAACTCCACAATTACGTACGAATTCTCTTTTACAACAACAAAATCCTTTCAACACAGTCACTTTTGTACCTTCCTTTCCTTCCGGGTTAGGTAAACAAGGTAGGTATATCCAGTTCACAGACGGTTAAAAAATACTAACACAGCGCTATATATACTCGAGATGCGTAAAAGCGTATATTCTTCAATGTTTGTATGTGCGTGTATCCTTTAATGACGTATATGCGTGTATAACAAAATATTCCACGTATTCTCAACTCAAATGCTTTTATTTTCCGGGTTATGTCGTATTTTAAAGGAGTTTTCAAGCGATTACGACACTTATTTCACTGGCGTATATGAGAGAGGCGTATTAGCGTATAATTCCACGTGAGGGAAGGGAGGGAATCAGGGAGGGAAGGGGGGGAATGAGGGAGTGTGTTTATGGTCAGTACAGCGCGAGAACGAGCGTCCGGTATGATTGGTGACTACACACACACTGACTTTACTTCTCCCCCGACTGCCTGAGTGAGTGACTGTGTGTGTGTGTGTGTGTGTGTGTGTGTGTGTGTGTGTGTGTGTGTGTGTTTCTTTTGCTGATGTTGCCTGCTTGCTTGATATCCCTACCTCTGCCTGCCTGCCTGCCTGACTTGTTCTCTTCACACACACACATCACTATCACTTTCATCTCAAAAGTTAATCATTACCACCACTACTACCATTATCTTGTACACACACACACAAAAGCACGATCTTAAGACAATGTTTACTAATATTATTCACACCTCAACCACACCACCAGTAAGACTCTCTCTCTGTGTGTGTGTGTGTGTGTTCGACCGGTGTTCGACCTGTCGTGGCGCTGCGAAGGTAAGAAACCAAGTTCTTTTTTTTTAACGTTTTCAACCGCCAGATTTACCCACAAGCTATTGCAGAATCCAGGCAATTAAGTGTGTGTGTGTGTGTGTGTGTGTGTGAGGTAACTTGCGGTAACACTGTTAATTGGTGACCGCAGGTAGCCAATTTCCACTAAACACAATTTCTTGACCAATATTTAATGGTCAACTAATCGACTCGTCAATCAGCTGTTCTTTACCTGACAGTCTCTACCATCTATCAGGAAACTAATATAAATAATAAGTGTATCGTGATATTTTGCGCGCGCGACAATGTTTGTAAACAAGAGTGGGGGAACAGCTGACCGGGGTAAACACTAACTGGCGGGAAAAATATATTGGCGAGCGCGTTCCCTTGGCCCTCTGGTGGCGCGAGCTGGGGTTCACACACACACACACCATAACTGCTCTCTCATTTCCTGTAACAGTCAAAGATTAAAGTCCTCTTACACTCCTGAGGCTCAGAACTGCTGATACGTGCTTCAGAACCTCTTGTGTACCTGTAGAAGGCGCTGTAGTACCGTATCTCACATGGGTTGGGCGTGAGAACGATGAACTTCACCCACGGTACAGAGATAGATCCGTAACTTACACTCCCCTCTCACCCCTCTCACCCCCCTCCTCCCTCTCACCTTTCTTTTCTCTCTTTACCTACTGCAGATATGAGGGTGAATCTAACTGTCTCACTTTTAAGCTACGAGAGAGAGAGAGAGAGAGAGAGAGAGAGAGAGAGAGAGACATCACCTGAACACATCTCATCATTACAGTAAAAGGTAGCTAGGATCACCATCACCACAACCACACCTGCCGATCTCTACCACCACAACCACACCTGTCTACCACTACTTCCACCACCACACCTGTCGACCACTACTATCACCACCACACCTGTCGACCACTACTATCACCCCCTGTATTTCATCATGTATAGCAGTTTCCAGATGATAAGTATCTCAGGTTTGCGCAACATTCCTTCCCACACCTGTTGATCCCCTGCAGGTATAGTAATTAACATCCCGTAATAGCGACCTCAGGGGGGGTGGCCACGTAACAGGTGCTTCAGGTGCTTGTGGGTAATTAAGGAAAAGAAGTGTGATAATATGTATATGTAGGGAGGAATGAAGTGGATATGTAGGTTCTCTCTCTCGTTATAAAAGGCTGGGAATAGAGAGATGTACACAAGTGTTCGGTGGCTGAGTGTTCAAATTCACTTTCCTCGTTCAGATCTCTCTCTCTCTCTCTCTCTCTCTCTCTCTCTCTCTCTCTCTCTCTCTCTCTCTCTCTCTCTCTCTCAGCCCTCTCCTCCCTCCTTCCTACTTCCTTTCACCTCCATCAACCCCTTTTACCCCTTCTCCCCACCGTCTCTCTCTCCTTCCTCCCTTCCCCCCTTCGTGTCATGGTACTCACCCCTTCACCAAGGTCATGTGTGAAAGTCAGTACAGTTGTTGATCAAGGTTACCTGTCAGGCAACTACCCCTTGGCCATTTAACCCCACTAACCACTACCCCCTTGGTTTAACCCCCTTACCACTACCCCTTGGCCATTTAACACTCCTTACTGCTACCCTTTGGCCATTTAACCCCCCTTACCACTACCCCTTGACCATTTAACACTTCTTACCACTACCCCTTGACCATTTAACCCCCCTTACCACTACCCCTTGACCATTTAACACCCCCACAACCCTTTGGCCATTTAACACCTTTTTACCACAACCCTTAGACCATTTAACACCCCTTACCACTACCCCTTGACCATTTAACACCCCTTACCACTACCCCTTGACCATTTAACACCCCTTACCACTATCCCCTTGGCCACACTCACTGTACCGATCTTAACAGTAACCTAACCTAACCTCACTACTCTGTACCGTTTTAAAGCATATGGTTCGTGGTCGTGTGTCTGTACCGTCTGTTAAAACACACACGGTGGACGTAGACAAGAGCACAGACAGTAAACACAAGCACATACATACATACATACATATCTCATCAGTCCATGTAGCACGCAGACTTCCATATACAAACAATACCTCACTACATACATACATACATACATACATACATACATACATACATACATACATACATACACATACATACATACATACATACATACATACATACATACATACATACATACATACATACATACATACATACATACATACATACATACATACACATACATACATACATACATACATACATACATATACATACATACATACATACATACATACATACATACATACATACATACATACATACATACATACATACATACATACATACATACATACATACATACATACATACATACATACATACATACATACATACATACATACACACACACACACACACACACACACACACACACACACACACACACACACACATACATACATACATACATACATACATACATACATACATACATACATACATACATACATACATACATACATACATACATACATACATACACAGGGCAGGTGAGTCACGGTGGGGGGTGAGTGTACAGGTGTACAGCTTTTCCCGCATATATAAAGTCATGGACTAATTGCTCCTAATCTACCTGTCTCTCCTCCTTCACCTGCTGTAGTAACATGAGTGACCTTGACCTATGCCTTGACCTTTGACCTGTAGTATTAGTTTAACCATCTTAATTATCATCAACAACAACAGTGTATTAAACTGGTGCAATATCAACATGGTTGGCACCTGTATATTGCGCACGCACGCACGCACGCGCACGCACGCGCACACACACACACACACACACACAGCCCCCTGCTACCGCCTCCAGGAAAATTGAGTTCAACTGTATTACTGTGAGATCCTCCCTTCTCTCCCTCCTCCCTTTCTCCCCTCCCCTCCCTTCCCCCTCCCCTCCCTCCTCCCTCCCTCCTCCTCCCTCCCTCCTCCCTCCTCCTCCTCCCTCCCTCCTCTCCCTCCCTCCCTTCTCCCTCCCTCCCTTCCTCCCTCCTCCTCTCCCTCCCTCCCTCCTCCCTCCTTCTCCTCCCCTCCTCCCTCCCTCCTTCTCTCCCTCCCTCCCTCCTCCCTCCTTCTCTCCCCTCCTCCCTTCTCCCTCCCTTCTCCTCCTCCCTCCCTCCCCTCCCTCCCTGTGATGTAATTCCCCGCTGTCTCAAGTCCCACAATGGCTGCACAACACTACTGGCTGACGTACTCCACCCACAGCAAGAGTATACAGTTACCTCCTCATTAACACACCATACACGGTACCTCCTCACCTTAACACACCATAAACGGCACACCACGCACGGTACACCATAAACGGTACACCATACACGGTACACCATACACGGTACACCACACGGTACACCACGCACGGCACCACGCACGGTAACCATAAACGGTACACCATACACGGTACACCATACGTACACCACACGGTACACCACGCACGGTACACCACGCACGGTACACCATACACGGTACACCACGCGGCCACCACGCACGCACACCACGCACGGTACACCATACGGTACACCATACACGGTACACCATACACGATTACACCATACACGGCACACCATACGGCACACCATACGGCACACCATACGTACACCATACACGTTCACCATAAACGGCACCATACACGTTCACCATAAACGGTACCGTACACGACACACATACCCACCATACACCATAAACGGTACCATACACGGTACACTATAACGTACACCATACCACCACCACACGGTACACCATACACGGATCATCACATAAACGACACACCATACGTTACCATTACACGGTACACCATACACGGTACACAATACACGGTACACAATACACGGTGCACACCATAAACGGCACCATAAACGGTCACAATCCATAAAAGTGAGAGAAAGAGTGAAAGTAGAGTGAGAGAAAGAGAGAAAGTAGAATTGGAAAAAAGAGTGAAAGTAGAGGAGGAGAGAAAAGTGAAAGTAGGAGAGAAAAAGAAAAAGTAAGTAGGGTGAAAAAGAAAAGAGTGAAAGGGTGGGAAAAGAAAAAGTGAAATAGAATTGAGAGAAAAGAGGTAGAAAGTGGGAGAGAGATGAGTGAAAGTAGGGTGAAAAAGAAAAAGAAAGTAGGAATGAAAAGTGAGTGTGTGAGAAAGTGAGAAAGCAGGTGAGAAAGGTGAAGAAGTAGGAGTGAGAGAATGAGTGAAAGTAGGTGAGAGAGAAAAAGTAGGAAACGGTGACACAATCTTCTTTTTGAGGGAGGAAGGAGGGAGGAGGAGGAGGGAGGAGGAGGAGGGAGGAGGAGGAGGAGGAGGAGGAGGAGGAGGAGGCCCAACACCTGGTATCTCGTACGTCATAACTACCAGTTGTGGAGCACTGATGGTTGACAGGTGTGTGTGTGTGTGTACCTATGACTCCAATGGAACCCACGATTATTCCAATGGTATACCTGGCAACCATATACATACATGCATACATACATACACACACGTACGTAAGTCTCCCGTGACTGTCAACACAACAGCTACGTTACCTCCTGTGTGACCGTCTTCCTCCTCCCCCTCCCCACCCCCCTCTCCCCCACCCCAGGTCCCCAAGGTGATGTGATGAAGTTCAAGTACAGTTACAGCTGATTGAATAACTGGGCAGGTGGGGGAGAGTAGCTGACAGGTGAGAGCGTTACAGGGATACAGGTGACTCTCTCTCTCTCTCTCTAGGTGTCAGGACCCCCCACCCCAAGGTAATGTGGTGTATGTATTTTCATGTGGTGTTATGTGGTGTAGTGTGATACAGTTTAAGGTTTGTTATGCAGGAAGGAGAGAGAGAGAGACTTAAAACCTATGGAGCAGTACAGATAAAGTTTATGACTGACCGAGTTTTTAGACACCTGCTGTAAACACTTTAACACCAAGAGTCCATAACCTAACCTAACACCTGGAGAACCCTAACCTAACACCTGTAGTCCCTAATCTAACACCAGGAGTCCTAAACCTAACACCTGGAGCCCCTAACCTAGTCTAACCTAACCTGACCTAACCTGATCTTAATTAGATACGTTCACTCAACATGCGCCGTGTGTGTGACGTCATGAGGAGATGATGATGACGTCAGAAGCGAAACAACAATGGCCGCCTGTTGTTGTGATGAATCAGTACCGGTTCATGTTGTTGTGAGAGAGAGAGAGAGAAGTACCAATAACAAAATTCTACGTCGCCAACTCTCCTGAAAGACAGACAGACAGACAGACAGACAGATAGATAGAAAGATAGATAGATAGATATAGATAGATAGATGGGGGTTGGCATGCAGGTAAATTCCCTAGTCTTCCCGGATCAGCAATTTCCCCACCACCTCCTCCCCCCTCCCCAACCAGTGTCACAGGTAGTGTGCCACAACAGCAGGTGCTCAAAATAATTACTGACGACCTTCAACCTGATATTTATGGGCGGCCGCAGGTGGGTGGGTGGGTGGTGGAGTGGGCAGGCAGGCGGCAGACGGCAGTGGCAAGGATCACTCTTCAATGCTGCAGTGAAATTTCTGACTACGTATATATATCACTCTTTACACTCAACACTACACCCACAACACTACACCCACAACACTACACCCACCACACTACACACCACCACACTACACCACCACACACACACACCCACAACACTACACCCACCACTACACACCACCACACTACACCACCACACTACACACCCACAACACCACCCCACCACACTACACCCACAACACTACACACCCACATACACACCCACCACACCACACACCCACAACACTACACACCCACAACAATACACACAACACACTACACACCCACAACACTACACACCCACAACACTACACACCCACCACACACAACACACACACCCACAACACTACACACCCACCACACTACACACCCACAACACTACACCCACAACACTACACACCCCACAACACACTACACACCCACAACACTACACCCACAACCCACACACCCACAACACTACACACCCACAACACCACCACAACACTACACACACACAACACTACACACCTCTCCCACCTCCCTCACCCCCCCCCCAATTGGGTCTAGGTTAGGTTCCTAAACTATCAACTTTCTCTCCCTGACTGGTTACTGTTTCTCATCCCCCCGTCTCTCTCTCTCTCTCTCTCTCTCTCTCTCTCTCTCTCTCTCTCATAATATATTTTTCCGTCCCGGGAAGAGGCGGGGAAGGAGAAAGAAGGAAGATAGAAAGAAGAAAAAGTAACGAAGGAAGTTTGGAAAGAAGGAAGGAAGGAAAAAGAAGGAAAAAGAAAGGAAAAAATTAATGAAAGGAATAAAAAAAAGAAGGAAGGAAGGAAGGAAGGAAGGAAGGCAGCTACAATCCTCCCAAAATAACTATTACGACACTCGAAATAATTTGGCCAGCATTTACCTCACTTTCTCCCCCAGGTGATGTAACTTTCGCAGGTGGGGAGGGAGAAGGGTGAGGCTGGGAGGAGTGAGGGAAGAGGTCAAGTGAGGATAGGGCGAGGTGAGGGAAGAGATGATTGGTTGTGGGGAGGTAACTCTCTCTCTCTCTCTCTCTCTCTCCTCTCTCTCTCCTCTCTCTCTCTCTCTCTCTCTCTCTCTCTCTCTCTCTCTCTCTCTCTCTCTCTCTCTCTCTCTCTCGTTTTGTTTACACTGGGCCTCACGTGACGTCACACCAGCCAAATATCCGGGTGTTAATTACGGCTCGCACGCCAGGAACCAAACCAAGCTTATACTTCCTTCCAGCACCCAATTCGCTGATTACCCCCTTCCAGTACCCTGACTAAGCTTATTACGCCCCTTCCAGTACCCGGACAAAGCTTTTTTTCCCCTCTTCCAGTACCCTCTCCTTCCCCTCCACCCATTCCAGATCTTCTCCTCCCCTCCCACCCATTCCAGATCTTCTCCTCCTCCCCCATTCCAGACTCTCTCCTCCCTCCCCACCATTCCAGATCCCTCCCCCCCCCACCCATTCAGATCTCTCTCCCTCCCCCCACCCATTCCAGATCTTCTCTCCTTCCCCTCCCACCCATTCCAGATCCTCTCTCCCTCCTCCACCCATTCAGATCCTCTCTCCCTCCCCTCCCACCCATTCAGATCCTCTCCCTCCCTCCCACCCATTCCAGATCTCTCTCCTCCCTCCCACCATTCCAGATCCTCTCCTTCCTTCCCACCCATTCCAGATCTTCTCTCCCTCCCCTCCCACCCATTCCAGATCTTCTCTCCTTCCCCTCCCACCCATTCCAGATCCTCTCCCCCTCTCATCGTTCACTCTCCCACCCTCCCATTCCCCCTTTCCCACATTAGCCCCATGTCTCAGTGACCTACAAAGTGTGAATAACTAGAGGTAATATAATATACCTTCCCAGGAGTCTCCAGCCACACGCCCTCCTCCAACACCCCAGAACACCCTCCAACACACCCTCCAACACCCCAGAACACCCTCCAACACACCCTCCAACACCTCCAACACACACACACACACCTGTGGTCTCTGCTCCAACTCTCAAATCTATTTTTTACTAAGGTAGTCAGCTGTTTGAACCAGTGTACTGAATAGGCAGTTTTGACGGGCATTTACGGAGAAACCTAACCTAACCAAATTCACCTGACCTACCCTAACCTAACCTATGCTTTACCTAACTTAACCTAATCTAACCTTTTCTTTATCTAACCTAGCTTAATCTAATCTGACCTAACATAACCTGACTTAACCTAACCTCATCTACACTAAGCTTACTTACCTTAACCTAACCTAAGCTAACCATACCATAACCTAGCCTAGCCTAGCCTAGCCTAACCTAGCCTAGCCTAGCCTAGCCTAGCCTAGCCTAGCCTAGCCTAACCTAAGCTAACCATAACCTAACCTAGCCCGTCCGGTATGACCAAATCAGCCTGATATATTTTCACTTCTACACAGACTACAACACAACCGGCTCAACCGGATGTAAATTGAAAGCCGGAGCCGGATTACTAGCCAACTGCATGGAGGAAATTTATGAGTGAAAAGAGGTGAAGTGTGTGTGTGTGTGTGCGTGTGTGTGTGTGAACGAGGAAGTCAACCGTGTGTATCCCATGCCAAGTGCCCTATCATCATCATCATCATCATCATCATCTCTCACACACACACACACACACACACACACGTACGTTGGACGTCTGAGTGTGTAACTGTACCAAAAGATGAGTCAGTTTCCACAGTCGAGTAATACACCATTGTTGGAGACTGACAATTATCTACACAGTGTTGGGGAGAGTGGTGGTGATGATAATGCCTTTATGTTACCTCCAGGAGATCTCCAGTGCCACCCGTCCACCCTAGTGCTACCCGTCCGTCCTAGAACCACCCACTCTAGCAGCCATCCACCCTGCCCCGTCATTCCAGAACCACCCACCCAGCCACCCACTAACCCACCACCCAGCCACCCACTAACCCCAACACCAACCCACCACTCAGCCACCCACCTCAGATCCACTATCGTAATTGAGATAATTTACGTCAATTTACACCATTAAAGGAACGCTGGCCTCCCCTGACCCACCTGTTGTGAGTACACCTGAGAAAGTTGCTACCATCACCTTATACTACAGGTAACTTACACTAATTACTACTACAGGTAACTTATACTACAGGTAACTTGCACTAATTACTACTACAGGCAACTTACAGTAATTACTACTACAGGTAACTTGCACTAATTACTACTACAGGTAACTTACAGTAATTACTACTACAGGTAACTTATACTACAGGTAACTAACACTAATTAATATAACAGGTATTAACATTCTCCTCCTCCTTTTGCTCGCCCTTCTCCTCCCACCCCCCCCTCTTGTTCTTCCTCCTGCACCTCCTCCTCCCTCTCTCCTCTTGTTCTTCCCCTCCCCCCTTGTTCTCTTCCTCCTGCACCTCTCCTCCTCCTCTTCCCCTTGTTCTTCCCTCCTGCACCTCCTCCTCCTCCTCTTTCTCCCTCTTGCTCCCTTTCTCCCTCCTGCACCTCCTCCCTCCTCCTTCTCTTCCCCTCTTGTTCTTTCTCCCTCCTTCGCCACTCAGAACACCTCACACTCTGACGCACTAACAGAGCTCCCTGCATCCCCCCTGTAGCAGCCTCCTACCACACCCTAGCAGCCTCCTACCACCTTTAGCAGCCTCCCTACCACCTCTGCCTTGTACCCTCCTACCACACCCCTGTGCAGCCTCCCTACCACACCTGTAGCCTCCACCACACCTGGCAGCCTCCTACCACACCCTGTAGCAGCCTCCTACCACCCTGTAGCAGCCTCCTCACCACACCCCTGCTAGCAGCCTCCACCACCACATCTGAGCAGCCTCACACCCTGTAGCAGCCTTCCCACACACCCTGTACAACCTCCACCACACCCTGTAGCCTTCACCACCTGCAACCTCCACCACACCCTAGTAGCAGCCTCCACCACACCCTGTGGCCTCCACCACACCCTGTAGCAGCCTTCACCACACCCTGTCCCTCTCAATATAACAAGAAAGATGTCATACCCTCTACCACACCTTGGCCTCCACCACACCCTGTCAGTAGGGCCAACACACACCTCCTGCACCACACACACAATGACACACACACGCACTCTTATAACAGCAGGTTAGGTCTCTCTGTCACCGCCAGGCTGTGCTACGTCATACTGTTCTATATATCACCAATCATCGTGTGTATAATGGGAAGGTGTTTGAGGCGGCAACAAGAAAACAGCCAATCGATGACGTGTGACTCTCTCTCTCTCTCTCTCTCTCTCTCTCTCTCTCTCTCTCTCTCTCTCTCTCCTCTCAACCTCAAGGCAAGTGGATTAAAGATACACTATCCACCTCTGTTTACATTAAGTTACATCCACATGGTAACAACTCTCCTTAAAAATGATTCATATTTCAACTATGACGACGCGTGTTGTTTACAAGCATAGACACAAACAAACACATCGACAAATAAACAAATAAAAAAAACCAGGTATTATTTGTATATATCACAGCTAGAGATAGTGGGATTAAAAACAAAAAATATATATGATGAGGCTAAAGTTTCCTCTGTGTGTGTGTGTGCTTGGTGTGTGTGTGTGTGTGTCTGTGTATTTCTTCCTCCTCATTACTTACTGTTTTTTGTGATGGTCACTCTCAACTTGACCGGTCTCAGGCACCACCTCTAGCTCCTAGGCTCCATATTGACCACCCCACACCCGCCCTACCTGCCCTCACACACTATAGTACACTGGTTACACTAGTACCACCAAGTACACACTGAGTACACTGTTATAATCATCTGTCACGTCACTGTTACGTCACTGTTATGGTACTTGGTGATATGGGCAGTGTGGTTATTAGTGGTTGGTGGTAGTGATGGTGGTGGTAGTGGTTGATAGGTAGTGGTTGGTGGTGGTAGTGGTTGATAGGTAGTGGTTGGTGGTGGTAGTGGTTGATAGGTAGTGGTTGGTGGTGGTGGTGGTTAGTGGTTTGGTGTGGTTGATAAAAGTGTTGGTAGGTATGGTTGGGGTAGTGATGGTAGTAGTATTGGTTAGTTGTTGACGATCGTGGTAGGTGGTGGTAATAGTGGTTGGCGATGCGAGGTGGTGGTGGTAGTGGTGAGGTGTCAGCAGGATCGGACGAGAACAGACTGAGGAAGCAGTCAGGTGCTCATAATCAGTGGGCCCCCCCACCCTCCGCCCACCACCCACCTGCCTTACGACCCCGCCCAACTCACCAGGTCCCACCTACCTTAGCCACGCCTACCAACACCACGATATGCCTTAAGCCACGCCTACTAGCCTACATATCACCAATCACAGGACACCCCTCGCCAACACCCTACACCCTCTCTTCTACACCCTCACCTCTACACCCTCTACACCTCCACACCCATCCTACTCCCTCTCCTCTACACCTCCTCACACCCATCATCTCAAATCGTTGTACCAAAAATTAAAAAATAAAAACTCAAAAAGTAAAAAAAAGTAATCGGTGGAAAAAGTATTAAAAACTCGGCCTCTGACGTGACATGACAACTTTCTCTCATAAGGTTTATTTTCTCCAAACTTTCACGTGATGTTCTTGGGGGGAGGAGGAGGAAAAAGAAAGAAAAGAGGGAGGAGGGAGGGTAGAGAGGGTAGGGTAGGGTAGGAGTGAGGGAGGAGGAGGGAGGAGTAGGAAAAGAGAGGAAGGAGAAAGAAGAGGGGTTGGGTTAGGTTAGGTGAGGAGTGAGGCCCATTACACCTGCAACTCACTACATTAGTTCACGTCACACAGGTAACACCAGAACACGACCCAAAGTGACAAATTTACCGTAACAGACCTAGAAACACGTAACGTAACACCTGCGTCGAGCCACCACTGACAGCTGGCTCTCTCCTCCTCTCCTCTCTCTCTCTCTCTCTCTCTCTCTCTCTCTCTCTCTCTCGGTTCAGTTAGTTTAGGTGAAATTAGATTGTTATTTTACGTTAGTTAGGTTGTTAGGTTGGGTTGGGTTGGCCTGGGGAGAATGGTGATGGTAGGAAGATGCCATAAGGGGTTGGTGGCGAGTGGGAGGGTAGAGGAGGGGGGTTAGAGGGGAGGGGTGGTAGGAAGAGGGAGGGTGTGGGAAGAGGGGGGTGGTAGGAAGAGGAGGGTGTGGGAAGAGGGAGGGGGGTGTGGAAGGAGGGAGGGGGTGGTAGGGGAAGAGGGAGGGTGGTAGGAAGAGGGAGGGGGTGGTGGGAAGAGGGAGGGGTGGTAGGAAGAGGGCCACAGGGGAGAAACAGGTCATAGCAAGTGACATTTTAGCACTGGGTACATCTGCTCGACATGACCCCCCCCACTCCTCTCTCTCTCTCTCACCCCCCCTCCCCTCTCTCAATTCCAACTCCTCTCTCTCTCTCTCTCACCCCCTCCCCCTCTCTCACACGTCCTCCCTCCCTTCACCCCAGATGACCCGCTGATGACCCGTGCCTTCACCTACCTCTGCCACCTGCATGCTTCCCAGATGGGCGCTGTAAACGCTTCTGCGCTTCACCTTGCACAGGATGAAGGGGTGCCCAATAAACTAGCCCCTCCGGGGCAATCTAAAAACCTGCTCCTGCCTGCCACCACCCGCTGCCTCTGCCACCCACTACCACTACCACCCACTGTTTCTATTACTATCTACCACTGCCACCCAATTGCCTCAGGTACCCACTGCCTCCTCCACTACCACCACCCACTATTTTACCACCATCTGTTGCTACCACCACCCACAACTACCACACCATGCTCTGTGCACTGGACACATTAAATTCATTTTTCATAGCCTACTTTGCACTGACTTGTCTTTCTACTCCCTTTTGCACTGACTCTCATAGCACCAAAAAATGTGGAGTCACACAAGGTACCTCGATCTCCTCAAAGTACCTGTATTATCTAGGTCGTCTCTACCTGTCTTACCAACCCCTCACCTCTACCCCCCTCACCCCTCTCTCTCTCTCAATCACTGTCTACGCCCCCTCTCTCTCTCTCTCTCTCTCTCTCTCTCTCTCTCTCTCTCTCTCCCGTGAGATCATCCCCCCTACAATCATTATTTTCACTATAATGCCAGAGTATAATAATTATTTTCACCGAGTGCCGCGACAACCACTACCACCATCACTCCCACGATCACCACATGCCACCACCACTACCACCATCACAAATCACCACGTATACCTCCACCACAATTACAATACAAATCACCACACACCTCCATCACCACAATCACCACAATCGAGCACCAGCACCCACTACCACCAGCATGATGACGTGTATGTCAAGGTACCACACACACACACACACACACACACACACACACACACACAAACACACACACACACACACACACACACACACACACACACACACCGCTTCGAGTTAATGTTTGTCTCAATAGAAATTCCAACGAGAGGTAAACACTATATCACTGTCAGTCACTATACTTCACTATCAGTCACTATACTTCTGTCAGTCACCATACCTCACTGTCAGTCACCATACTTCACTGTCAGTCACCATACTTCACTGTCAGTCACTATACTTCACTGTCAGTCACCATACTTCACTGTCAGTCACCATACCTCACTGTCAATCACCATACCTCACTGTCAATCACTATAACTCAGTCACCACACCTCACTGTCAGTCACCACACCTCACTGTCAGTCACCATACTTCACTGTCAGTCACTATAACTCAGTCAGTAACCACACCTCACTGTCAGTCACCACACTTCAATGTCAGTCACCACACCTCACTGTCAGTCACCACTCCTCACTGTCTGTCACCACACCTCATGTCAGTCACCATACCTGTCAGTCACTATAACTCAGTCACAACACCTCACTGTCAGACACCACACCTCACTGTCAGTCACCATACCTCACTGTCAGTCCATCCTCACTGTCAACTCACCTCACTGTCAGTCACCATTTTGAACATTCTAATCCCAATGTGAACTTTTAAACCCGTTCAAAGTTATCAGGTGAACTATTGAACGTTCACTTAACAAATTATAAGTGGTAGGTAAGTGGTCAGGAATGCATCAATTACTTAGAAACGTGAACTTAACACTTTACAACAGAGCGTGACATAACAGAAGTGCCATGGCAGACGCCGTGACATGACAGAGACGCCGTGACATGACATTGACGCCGTGACATGACAGGAGCCGTAAATGACTGGGACGCCGTGACGCAGTGACGCCGTGACATGACAAAACGCCGTGACATGACACTGACGCCGCGCATGACATGATTGTACCCGTAGTTGGTCATTTCTTAATATGTGGGTGGTGGTGACACAGGATGAGTGGTGGTGACGCAGTGTGGTGGTGGTGACAGGGGTGGGTGGTGGTGACGCAGTGTGGGTGGTGGTGACACAGGATAGTGGTGGTGACGCAGTGTGGGTGGTGGTGACACAGGATAGTGGTGGTGACGCAGTGTGGTGGTGGTTGACAGATGTGGTGGTGGTACCATGTGGGTGGTGGTGATGGTGGTGGTGACACAGGATAATGGTGTTGACGCAGTGTGGGTGGTGGTGACAGGGTGATGGTGGTGACGCAGTGTGGTGGTGGTGACAGGAGTGGGTGGTGGTGACGCAGTGTGGGTGGTGACAGGGTGGGTGGTGGTGACACAGGATGAGTGGAGTGGTGACGCAGTGGGTGGTGGTGACAGGGTGTGGTGGTGAGACGCAGTGTGGTGGTGACAGGGTGGGTGGTGGTGACAGGGTGGGTGGTGGTGACAGGGTGGGTGGTGGTGACAGGGTGGGTGGTGGTGACAGGGTGGTGGTGTGACACAGTGTGTTGGTGGTGACAGGGTGGGTGGTGACACAGGATGGGTGGTGGGTGACACAGGATGGGTGGTGGTGACGCAGTGTGGGTGGTGGTGGTGACACAGGATGGGTGGTGGTGACACAGTGTGGGTGGTGGTCCAGGGTGGGTGGTGGTGACACAGGATGGGTGGTGGTGGTGACACAGGATGGGTGGTGGTGACACAGTGTGGGTGGTGGTGACGCAGTGTGGGTGGTGGTGACAGGGTGGGTGGTGGTGACACAGGATGGGTGGTGGTGACGCAGTGTGGGTGGTGGTGGTGACACAGGATGGGTGGTGGTGACGCAGTGTGGGTGGTGGTGACACGCAGTGTGGGTGGTGGTCTGGGGTGGGTGGTGGTGACCAGGATGGGTGGTGGTGACACAGTGTGGGTGGTGGTGACGCAGTGTGGGTGGTGGTCACAGGGTGGGTGGTGGTGACACAGGATGGGTGGTGGTGACACAGTGTGGGTGGTGGTGACGCAGTGTGGGTGGTGGTCTGGGGTGGGTGGTGGTGACACAGGGTGGTTGGTGGTGACGCAGTGTGGTTAGTGGTGACAGTGTGGGTGGTGGTGACAGGGTGGGTGGTGGTGACACAGGATGGGTGGTGGTGACGCAGTGTGGGTGGTGGTGGTGACACAGGGTGGGCGGCCTCCTGGGTGGCCTTCAGCGCTATGGGTTGACAGTAATCGCCGGAAGTTCATGTGTGTGTGTGTGTGTGTGTGTGTTACGACCAACTTTCACTTTCATAACAATCATTCACGCAAAATCTGACCATTTCACGCTAATTCACATTAAACCTAACCTAACCTAACGAGGATGGCCGGCCCAAGGACCGCCTAGGCGTGAATTTAAAGTGTAGAAGCTATCGCCAACAAAACAACCACACCCTGAGTTAACGAGCTGCATGACCCAGTGTCAAGTAATAGTCCGAGAAGACCGGACAACTCACCAACTGCACTGGCTAACCATTACTCCGGAACACGATTAACTTCCAGGTTCCTAATTACTGCTGGGTAGACAGAGGCAAATGGCGTCAAGAAACTCACCCATAGTTTCACCCTGCCCGGGGATCACCAGGACCAACAACAACTCATAACTTACTGTTGGTGAAATAGCCGCCTCTCATGAACCCCATCTTGGTAGTAGCTGTAGTAATGGGTAGCGGTGGGATACGGTACTGGCGGCGGAGGAGATATGTACAGTAGCTCCTTTCTCGTCCTCCTCCTCGCTACTGACCCACACGAGTCTTCACACTACAGGAGTCTTCACACTAAACGAGTCTTCACACTACAGGAGTCTTCACACTACACGAGTCTTCACATAAGTTTTCACACTGTACGAGTCACCATTATCATAATCTTGTTTATTTTCCACAGATTTATTTGATGATGAATTTCCAAAACACCTTAAAGAATATTTTACTAAAGTCTTCCCTGGAAAATGAATCTTTGTATAGTGACGTGTGTAGTGACGTATAATGACGTGTATAGTGACGTGTGTGTGCCCAGTATACAACACGCCCCTTGTATTGGCTGTGTTCGAGCCTTAGTGATTGATACGATACGGTAAGAGCCAATCATCTTCTGTGTTGATCCTGACGTCACAACAACAACAACCACCACCACAACACAACAGCAGCATGCCTACAGCTCTCTTGTTGCTCCTGACGTCACAACAACAACAACCACCACCACAACACAACAGCAGCATGCCTACAGCTCTCTTGTTGCTCCTGACGTCACAACAACAACAACAACCTGACAACCTGCAGAGAGAGAGAGAGAGAGAGAGAGAGAGAGAGAGAGAGAGGCGTCAGTGTGGTGGTCAGCAAGTGCAACAAAAGGCGCCAAGGACATCCAAGGTTGAGACGCAGGTGAGGTGGAGGAGGTGGAGGAGGAGGAGGAGGAGGAAGGGGGAAGTGAGAGGGAGGGAGAAGTAGAGATGGCATGGAAGGGAAATAGAGGAGGGGGAATAAAATAAGATAACAGAGAAGAAGACACAAGAAAAGATAAGGAGGATGGAAGAGGGTGAAAGGGGTTAAAGAGAAGGAGGAAGAGAGGAGATAAGACAGACGTGATAAAGAGAAGGTCTAGAAGGAGGACGAACAGAGTCAAGGTTGAAAGATGATCAACACAACGTAAAATAATAATAATAATAATAATAATAATAATAATAATAATAATAATAATAAATCATGGGAGGGGAGGAAGGAGGGAGGAAGAGGAAGGAGGAAGGAAGAGGAAGGAGGGAGGAAAGAGGAAGGGAGGGAGGAAGGAGATGAGGGAGGAAGAGGAAGGAGGAGGAAGAGGAAGGAGGAGGAAGAGGAAGGGAGGAGAAGAGGAAGGAGTTGAGATGCGTCACTAGCCAGGCGAGTTGTTCACTACCAAGGGCTGCTGGAATCTCCCTGTCCCCCCCTCTCTCTCCCTCCCCCCTCCACCTGCTGTTGGTTGGTTACTGACCACAACCTCTCCTCTCTACGCTTCTGCTACGCTCCTCCTCCTCCTCCTTCCCCCTTCCTCCCCCTATTTCTTCTAACTTCTCTTACCCTCCCCTCACCCCTTTCCCTCACCTCTCTGATATTATATTACCTGGTATGAGAGTTGAATAGGCCCTTCACCTATCCATCCATCCACTTTCCTCAATCCACCCATCCATTCATCCATCCATCCATCCATCCATCCATCCATCCATCCACCCACCCATCCATCCATCCATCCACCCACCCATCCATCCATCCACCCACCCATCCATCCATCCATCCATCCACCCATCCATCCATCCATCCATCCACCCACCCATCCACCCATCCACCATCCACTAACTGGAAAACACACACACAACACATTACAATTCACTAGTTCCTGGCAATCAAGTGACTCATAGCCACAACAACACGGCAGACCATCACCTAACTTGACTCATCGACACAACACTTAACAACACAATATAACACTTAACAACACAATATAACACCTCACAACACAATATAACACCTCACAACACAATATAACACCTCACAACACAATATAACACACCACAACACAATATAACACCTCACAACACAATATAACACCTCACAACACAATATAACACCTCACAACACAATATAACACCTCACAACACAATATAACACCTCACAACACAATATAACACCTCACAACACAATATAACACCTCACAACACAATATAACACTTCACAACACAATATAACACTTCACAACACAATACAACACTATAACACAACACTATAACACAACACAATAACACCACAACTTTGAACTAGGTTTCCAAGGCGTAGGTGAGGCCAAGTTCTACACTACACTAAGTTAAAACAGCCACGTGTGTGTGTGTGTGTGTAGGACCCCCTCCCTACTGTACACACCACTAGGACTCTCGCTGTTTGTCTGTCGAACTATCCTGAACTCTAAGGCCGCTGGAGTGATACTGGCTCGCTCGGTCGCTGGCTGACTGGCTGGCTCTGCTGCCTCGAGTCCTGCATGACGTCCCACCCCAACCCACCCACCCACCCACCCAAAGCCTCGCCGCCCATCCCCCCACCCAAAGCCTCGCCGCCCATCCCCCCATACATCCTCCCATCCATCATAAATCCATATTCCCTCCAACCTCCCTCACACACACACACACACACACACACACACACACACACACACACACACACACACACACACACACACAGTAGAGACCAAAGTTAACGGGACATATACAAGACAACCTCACCACCTACCACTTCTTACATTAACAAACACCCGCTAGTCTGACCACTTGAATAACAGTTTGACCTTACGAGAAGCCCTTTGACCTTACGAGATGACCTTGACCTTGACGCAGATGTAACAGGAATTTAAACAGTTTATAACAGGTTTCCAACGCATCAAATATCACGGTAATAAAGTTCACTAGTTTATTGTTATTTATACCTCGGTGGAATTAATTGAATCACCTGATGATTAAACAACCTAACCTAACCTATAAACAAATCACCACAACCATCCCCCCCCCAAACCATCACCACCATCCCTCACCCCTCCCAACACCACCTACAACCACCACAACCACTGCCACCAACCATCACCATCATCCCCTCACTATAACACTACAATAACTAACTCTGCCATCACACCTTACTAAAAACGTGTTCCATTTTAGAGCATTATGTGTGGTCAGATAATATAACTGAGATAGACCGGAGGCTTTGATGTCATCTTAACTATGTACTGATAAAATGGCCGGGGGGGTTAGAATAACCTACCTACCCCACCTACCCCAAATACCCCTCCTATCCCCCAAATGCCGAGGGTATAAAAAGGACTTGAGAGAGAGAGAGAGAGAGTACTGAAATTATTGAACTCTTCCAAGATCTTATGGAATCCTCTCTCTCTCTCTCTCTCTCTCTCTCTCTCTCTCACCTCGACAACTGTTTCACCAGCACTTTACCTCAAAATTAGGTTAATAGCGTGTGTGTGTGTGTGTGTGTGTGTGTGTGTGTGGTGGTGGGGGTTGAGGCTAGGGTGGACACGTTCTCACACCATCTGTACCACTCCACTGCCTCCCTCCTTCCAACACTCCCTCCCTCACTCCTTCCCGATCTATCTCCAACACTCCCTCACTCACTCCTTCCCGATCTCCCTCCAACTCTCCCTCACACACTCCTTTCAATCCAACCCTTCCTAACTTAATCCCTCCCTCACTCACTCTAAAACACACACACACACACACACGTACGTTTCCTCGACTGGTTCAACGCCGTGACCTCAGCACAGACGGATAAAATCACCATTGGAATCTGCATAGCCACCAGAGGCCTCCCGGTCCACTCCACTATGGTAACAAGAACCGGTCCACACCCATAATGGTAACAAGAACCGGTCCACACCCATAATGGTAACAAGAACCGGTCCACACCCCACGATTGGTACAAGAACCGATTTTTCCTATGCTGATGACTAACCCCTATCCCCATGTACCCATTTATTCATTCCCCACGCGCCTACTAATCCACTCTCCGCACGTCTACCACGCCATTACCACGCCTACCACGCCATCACCACGACAATACCGTAAGATCAAACTTAACCTCAAGTCTACCACATTATCAACACACACACAACACACCTCAACACACTAACAAAAATATTTATAATACTTCGCCGTTTTATTTATATTTACTTAAATCCTCAAGTTCGTTTGGTTCGGTAGTTATAAAAATTCGGTAATATTGGAATTTCCTGTTTTATTTAATGATTCTCAAAAATGAATCCATTGTGGGTGGGTGGTGGGTGGGTGGGTGGGTGATGGGTGGGTGGGTCATAATACAACGTCCCGTAAGTGCGTCATGCGTCAGTCACCGCCGCCGCTGAGCTCACACACTCGTCTCCACCCTCCCGGAAACACACACGTCGCACGCTGTTTTCCTTCCTCACACTCACACACTCAGTCCTTGTTTCCTTCCCTCTACACCAAACACTTCAACTTCCATGCTCTCTCTCTCTCTCTCTCTCTCTCTCTCAGGCTAACAAACCTCGCCAATACAAATCTCACCAGCTTACCAAAAATGTTTATAATACACCCAATGTCTACAGTATATAAATTATGTACACTTACCACCACGTTATATACACATTCGTTTTTTCCCCAACTATGATAAATACACAATACACCCCGTTAGTACAGTACTCCTCGCTAGTAGTACAGTACACCCCGACCACAACCCCCCACTTCTAACACATCTCTCTCTCTCTCTCTCAGGATAATCAACATAACAGGATTCTTTAACAGGAATTCACCGGCAGGAAATAAAAGACATTACACGGAGATTAGCTGATAACGGCAAGTACACTTAAAAGATTCTCAACCTAACCTAACCAAATCTAACAACTAAATCTAACCAAATCTAACTTGACCTTTCCCAATATGACTTAACCTTTTCAAAGATAACATTCTAATCTAACTTTAAGCTAAATTAACCTAACCACATCTAGTTTAATGTAACCTAAGCAATTTTAACCTAACAATCCTTAACCTAACCTAACTCATCTATCCAAGAGTAACATGCGAACTTAAGATAACCTAATCTATCCTTTAATAACAGCCTAAACTAACCTATTCCATTAACCCACCCTAACCACACCCACCTATCCTAACCTATCCACACCTAAACCAACATACCAACGTAACTCAAAAACCTAACCTAACCATAAACTAGCATTGCATTTATCACTATTTTGCCTTCTAACTATTAAACCATTAACTACAAAGACATGAAGAACGACAGCTGGTTATAAACGAGAAAGATTGAAATAAATAAAATAAATACTCGATCACAATATATCAGTACAAAGTGGACGTTTCTTATATGGCCATAAATCAAAGTAATGGCAGGGAGGTGTTGTGTTGTTGACCGACTATATTGTGACCCATATAAACACTCCTCCTCCTCTTCCTCCTCCTACTACTTGTACACCTACGCTAGTTCCCACATTATTAAAGATCCTCATGTGACTAAATTTTTCTGAACTGGAGGGAAGAAAAACGTATCTAAGTAGTAAACTATTAATATATACTTTCAATGGTGTTATTCTGAGTGCCATATTAGCAGGGAGATACACTATTTCTATACTTTGTGAATCGATCTTTGTGTCGTAGTTTAAGCGAGTCGAGGAAATTATAAGATACTTTGTGAATCAATCTTTGTGTTGTGGTTTAAGTGAGTCAGCGAGGTGCATTCTTTTAATTTATCTCTACTGCACTTAAAGGGAAACACAGTATATTATAAATGAACTCTGTAAAGCCTCAATCTTTCTGTCATAAGTTAAGCGAGTCGGCTATGTGGCTTCTCACACGTTTTAGCTCGTGGGAAAAAAATAATAAACGAATAAAATATCGAGCCTGTCGAGCCCTGGTTGAGCAGAGCGACCCACATCAACCATCGCCCTCCAGGGAACTAGGCTACTCCACCGTCTCTTCAAGTTCAATTATCTACAATCAATTCAATTTCTGGCGGTGTGACATAACAACTTACTTCAGGGAATGGATCGAAATTATTATATTGTTCGTCACTGCCGTTCTCAGTCAAACATGTAAAGTGAAACCTTTATTTAATGGGCTATAGAGAGACGAAAGTCTGCTGAATCGAGGGTACGTTAGATGTGAAACCTCCATCTAACGAACAATATAGATAGGAAAGTCCATTATATCGAGGCCCATTAGATGTAAAAACCCCATCTAACGAACAATATGGAGATGAAAGTCCATTATATCAAGGATCCGTTAAATCAGAAAACCCCATCTAACGAACAATACAGAGATGAAAGTCCACTATATACAGGCTTCACTATATCCTCTTACTACGACTTACTATAAACATCAAAGGAACATTATCTACTATAATTCACAGGAGTGAGAGCCATCCTGTACCAAAAACAAAATCACAAATAACACGAGAATTCCTCACATTGTATACGAGTCGAGAAAATTGTTGCGGTGGTGTTAAGAATTACCCAACAAGACTCGCAAGATGATGAAGGAGGTGTAGGTGAGTTAGATGTCCCCTGCAGCACCACTACAGAGTTCATGTGACCACAACTGACCTGGTAAGTTGGTCTACGATACACACACAGACACAAACACAAACAAACAAACATACATACAAAGAAACACAACACAAAAACATACAAACAAACACAGAGAAACACAAACACACTGAGAAACAAACACACACAAACATAAACACATATGTACAAAAACACAAACACACACATACATACATACAAACACAAACCACAAAATGCCTAAAATCCCTACCAAACTGACCTTTATCTCCCCCCCCCGCCCCCATAAACTACTACCAATCCTGACCCCACATAAACACACTTTCCCTGGTGATTAGAGGCAATTCGCTCTCAAACGCTAAGAGGCGGTGGGAATTAACTACCCAATCACCTTGATGTAATCAGAAACAAAAGGTCAGCGATGTCTTAACGTCTACGTGTATGGGATAATGTATGATGTTATTTAACCCTTTGATGATGATGATTTAGCCCTTTAATGATGATGATGATTTAACCCTTTGATGATGATGATTTAACCCTTTAATGATGATGATGATGATTTAACCCTTTAATAATGATGGTTTAACCCTTTTATAATGATTTAAGCCTTTGATGATGATGGTTCAACATATAATGCCCAGTTCCCACTCTGTAACACTGGGCTGTTAATAGGAACGGCATCCAGCCATAAACTGAAGAAACTCGCTGAAAGTACACACATACACTACTTTGGCAAATGACCAACTCCGGGAATATGTTTAAGCAGTGTGCAGTGCCTTGAATCAGTTAATAATAATAAAAATAATAATAATACAATAATAATAATAATAATAATACAATAATAATAGAGTAATAATAATAATAACAATAAAAGAATAATATAACTCAAATCCAATGTCACCAGTTTTCAATACAGTTCAGTATAGCTCTCATAGTGACCACCAAAATTTACATCACACCAAATCATCAAATACCTCAATTCTCAACGTCACACTTCACACCACTTACAGAATTACGCTTGAGAGTACCGCAACGACTTCTTTGAAATCTTCACGGCATTATAAAATCATCGATGTTCCTGTAACACATTCGCTAAAACAACAATACAAAACAGAAGAGAATCTACGAACCTCTGTGAGTGGTTGGGGGTGTCTGTCGCTTATACTTTTGACTGTTATTGATATACAGAAAAGGATAATCAGACTCATGACTTTAATTATTGTTATCTTATAGAAAATGAGTCTTTTAAAACATGTTGTATTTACTCAAGATGGAGGTCCATTGAATGTGAAGAGGGTAGGAGCCTATTATTCATGGATTCCCTTCTGAAACATTACAGTGGAATACTTACAAAAGTCGCCACGGTAGCCATTTGCCAGCGGGGGTTCTGGCGCGGGTTCCTGGGGCGGAGGGGGAATGTGCTCGCCCCGCCCAGCTCTGGCCGCCCGACCCCGCCCAGGAACGCCCTTCCCGGACATAAAAAGTTTCACGTCCTCCACTACATCTTTGGCACTAATTCGTAGACACTGAAAGAAAGAGGAAACGGATGAACTATTTTAATCTTTCATTTTTAAGAATTTCTATATCATGTTATATCATATTCTGTGTACTTTTACCCCATCTAACTTTATATGTCTATTAATTTCCCTCTCATGTTGCTCATTTATGGCTTTTCGTGTTTTCTATCAATTGGCAGTCGTTCGTGTATCTCAACTGTACCCATTAATAGTTCTGTTATTATCCTCACAACCCTAATTATATAACCAAAGTATCTCATTTTCCTTATCTATAAAGTTGGGCAAAGTTGAGTGAAGGAGGGCCAAGGGATAAACAGAAACTAGGATGAAAGAATGAAATTAAAAACTGGATCCCTAGAAAGATACAAAATCAATTTTGATAAGTAAAAACAGCCCAAAAGATTTTCGGGTGGAAGACTGTGGTCGCTAACCCTTGGATATGAGGACGGTACTCTGATTGATTGATTGATGTACAGTACTTCAGAGACCATCTAGAATTACAGGACTCCAAGTAAGGAAGAATCAGATCAGAAATAGACTGCCGAACTATAAAATCACTGTACAAATAAAACTAGTTTCTTCATTACAAGGTTCACTGTCTTCTCACAATGACCCAAGAACTTCTCACATCTAGATTCAGTTTGGATATTGTCTTCAGTAAGTTTGTAAAGTGTGGTATAATTTTCTCACTGTTGTCAAGACCAAGGAGCGTTCTCTTGCATTCCTCAATACTGAATCTCGGCAAATATTCCCACGACCTTGTTTTGAAGTTTACTCGGGTCATTCTGTTCGACTTTACACTTTATTACATTTGATTTCCCTCAATAACTTAACATCATTGGCAAATACCTGTGCTTGTATTTATATGGATGAGCGGTCAGCCAATCACATCTAACCCACACAAGGAGCTGAATAAAATAAACTGACATCAACCAAATATAAAAAATGGCATACCTGTAGTGAAAGAGTTAACATATATCATAAATTAACCCAATGACCCTGTAATTACTGCACCGATGATTATAATATTTGAATACACGAATCACAAAAATTACAAATCTCCACCAATCAGGGAATTTATCTTCATCCATCGTCATTTTATAACAAGTTACGGAAATCAGCTTCTTAAAGGTCATTGCAGTACACACCACTTTTATAGACTCGGGAACAACACCGTATCAGAGCCGCGATATCCAGTAACCTTGAGATTAGACGCCGCTGATACACTCATCTAGGGTCTCTTAAATGACTTAGTGATGTAATGAATTGCCTATCATACACTGTAAACCTGTATACTTAGATAATATATTGAAGTGGTTGTCTTAGAATATTTAGTAGTTAATTTGTCTCCCATACCCAAAGCCTTAAATGAAATCCTGCTGCCACAACTCTTACCACTTCAAACGTTAACTCTAACCTAACCAAACCTATTCTAATTCTTCACACTTCAAACTTTAACTCTAGCCTAACCTAACCAACCCTCATCCCTTGTTTAAGTTCCTCCATTTCTGTACAGGCAAGTGCAGTAACCCTTCAACATCATGGTGACTGTCTGAGAATATATATTGCTTGTCTTAAAATCTTAAATATTACCAAGTATCAGTCATAATTCATAAATAAGGTTTCAATACACTGATAAACTAATCCCTGGACTTAGTGGTGGAATCCTTCGTACCAAGGTCAATTAAAACCCAGTTACATTTGCCTTAAGTTACTGCTACAGGAGGACTGAAGAACTACTGCAGAAGGACCGATGAATTACTGCAGGAGGACCAATGAAACCCTCAGTTGCCTTCCCCTATGCTGCTGGTAAGTGATAACAGATATAATAGTTCGATAAAAGCTTCAAGTTTTCAAGCCTTAGAACGTGGAGTGTAGTTCCTAGAAGGGATGAGGCTCCAGAGATAAAGATAAGATAGATAACCTGTTCTTTCACTCACGAGCTGATAAATAAGCTAAGATTATCCTCATGTTGTTAATTGTAATTGCAAGAGATAATATGAAACAACGGACGAAGAATTTTGACAACGCTACCGAGATAACAGGAGTCGCAGTTTTGTTTTTAAATTCATTGGGCCTTTTGGAGAGAGTGAAAAAGAGCTCAAAGTTGTATACAATGTCCGATAACTGAAGGACTGAGATATTCATCATTTCCTGTGACTCCATCTATGCTCTACAGATGGATACACACATGAAAGAATCACTCGGGGAATAAGATACTGTACATACCTCAAACATGTGAGCAAAATGTTGAGACACAGAACCAATGGAAAAGGTTTGAGTTGTCATAGGTGAATATGCAATAGTCTGCAGTATTTCATACATTATTACTGTACACAGATCAACTTTTAACAGATCTCTAAGGTTTTATATGTACTAATATCAGTAAGAAGCAGTCAACACATAAGTGGATTTTCCTAAATTTGTTTATCTAGTACAGTACAACAACATCTACATCTCCCTTAGTTGGTAGCCATAAAAATATTATATTAACACTTTCTAGAGATATATGGCCACACACTTGAACACTTTATCCTAGACTGAGAAAATAGATCGTTTCAGGGACAGTTGTAAGCACAGGGGCACAACACCTGGTCTCTGATGGCAAGATAGGTGATATATTAACACTATCCACATTTAGCACCTACTGTAGTAGCTATGTCAACTCCTATGTACAGAACTAAATAAACAATATACAGAAAGTACTCTAACATCAACACCACAATATCCTGACCACTGGAGTCTGTCAAACACACACTTGTGACCTGTACTTTAATCCTGTTGTGCTACTGTTCACCGAATGAATATGGGGCACACAGTAAACTAGCTGCTGTCTGACGTAAAAATCAAAATGCAGTTCATAATCACAGGGCTCAAGTTAACCATTTTTACACACACACACACACACACACACCTATTAAATTCACAATACCCCAAGAACAAAAGAATCAAATTGAATGACTTGTATATACTTTCCCAAATTCATTCCAGAGATTTTTCCTAATATTCAATATGATCTCTCACTCCTCTACCACTTTATATGCGAGGTGAATCAAGAGGGGGCCAGAAACCACGAGGTAGGTGTAAGACAAGTATGAACAGTGACATTAAAATGGGATTACCTGAAGATTATACCCCCTCCCCCCCAGTTTATTTCACCTGATGATTAAACACCATAACAATACCTGGGGGAAAGAGTTAGGTTAGGTTAGTTAATCTTAAGGTGAAATTGGGGGGTGTAATCTTCAGGTGATGATTTTGTGTTGGACAATATGACAACGGATGAAGGATTTTGATGAACTGAGACAGCAGGAGTCGTGGCGTTCATTTTGGAATTCATAAGACCTCTCCATAATGATACTTGTGTGGGTGTGTGTGCGCGCGAATATTACCTGGAATATGTGCATTTCCGTCGGGTTCTGGTAATTCCTCTTTGGGTCCTCCGCTACGACAAATATGAAGATGTTATTGTACAATTCTTTTGGGTCTTCACTTGTGAATGCTGTAGGCTCCCTTATCAGTTCCATGGGAAACTTCTCCACGACGTCCTGTTGACAAAAAATTACACATTAATCAAATACCGACATTCGAGCCTGAGCATTTCGCTATCAAAATAAAGATTAATTTACAAAAAACAATGAATCACATCTCTGGGAACTTTATTATTTAACTGTACAATATGTTTTTAAATATTGAATCAAAAATTCTAAAAATATTAGTTTCTTCGATGCATTATCAGAGGTGTCCAGTCTTTGCAAGCCTATCAAAATATATCACGTTAGAACTATGAAAAACACGTCTAATTGGATCTATTAAATATCAAATCTCCCCAACAGTTTATTAGTGATAATACACAATACAATTTAGGGAGAAAAGATATAGAAAAGAGATTAGTACTTGAATTAGATTACATAACTAGTATACTGTATTTTAAACAGCATAACCCCTTGAGTACGATGATGTCCTTTAAGTACATTGACACTAGTACTAACCCCTTGAGTACGATGATTCTAAGGTCCTCGTAATCAAGGAGTTAAGACCTATGTACTCAAGGCGTTAATACTCGAGGGGTTAATGCCACCATACTCATTGGGTTAACGCCATCGTACTCAAAGGATTAAGAGAAGAGTGTAACTGTACTTAGTGTAATCAATGAGTAGAGTTACAGTTCTGTATTAAAACAAGAAATGCCAGTACAGTTATGGCTACATGATAACTACAGTATACATGCAATAGATTTCAAGGACATACTCACTGTAGTACTTCTATAACTGTACCAACACTGAATCTTTCTCTTCACACTGACACACCACCAGTTTATAGGTTAAAGCTATTACATACACTATACACTACACTATATATTTCATACACTATACAATACAGTACAATGGTGTGTATTAATCTGGGTTGTTACTCTTTATTATCAGCTCTCACAAACTCTTTCCCGCTATCGTACTGACGGACAAGAATTAAGCAGCGCTGATTCTCTCTCTCTATTTATCTTTCGCTCTCACTAACTCTCTCACTCTCTTTTCATTTTTACTTTTTTAACTCTGTTTTGCTATTTTACTTTATCCTTTTTTCACACTTATTGCTTTACTAGCCTAATAAAAGTACAGTACAATAAATCCTATTAAAATCAGAGTAATGTCACCTTACCCCATTTTCATGAGACTGTATATAGACCCATTTTTTGTCTAGTCTGAGCAACATCTTCTGTGTCCATATGCCCGAGGTCTTCTCCATGTGTAAGAGGCGGCGCATCCCGTCGGCCGGGTACACCAGGTCACTCTCGGGCGACACTCTGAAGGTGGCCAAGTGTTCCAGCACGTACGTCGGCCCATCTTCTGTGCTGACGACCGACCCATTGTCTGTGTGTAAAGCTTTTCATTTAGTCAAATTATTTTTAAAGGTGAAAATTAGTTAATTTCTATGTTGTAAAATCATCTAGTACTGTACAGGGGTATATGATCCTCCGACTTATTATTTTGAGTTAGGATTCATCTTGTGTAATAATAATAATAAATAATAATAGCAGCAATAATAATAGTAGTAGTAATAATAATAATAATAATAATTCAGAAAAATTGCCATACAAATTTACAGTTGTACAGTATAGGCACATTTTGTAAACTATGCAGGTAAACAGCTAATCATGTCTCCTAACTATGGGTGGAGGGGTGACAAGGTGAAGGGGCAAAAAAGTGGGAAGGGGTGACAAGAGAGGATAAACCATGACAAAATCAATCCCACCTCGGGATTGATGTGTCTAGCAGGAGAGGGAGAAGACCTACCTGAGGGGGACCACCTAGAGAGAGAAAGAGAGACACCTCACCTGAAGAGTAGCCATTGCTGGCGGTAGAGTGCCCCCGAGGGTCACTTCTGTACGGCGACATCCGATCTCTGTCGTACGCCGAACTGCAAGTCAATAAGTTAGCATTAGTTACCAAAAGTAAACAAAGTAACACATACTCTCCTCGTAACTCAATAAGGACTGAAAATCAATGCGAAAGGATGAAGTAAATTTTTCATAATTTAAAACATTGGAAGGTTACCATTGCATCATTCATTAACCTTTGCCAAAAATATGCTGATTTTGTATTTTATTTTTTTTGCAATTCTCGTTACTTGTTGCTGTAGACCATTATCAGTATTACAATATTAGACTGTACATACCTGTTGATTAATATACCTGTATCATATAAGAGTGTTTGTCAGGTATAATTCAATTGACAAAAAACATGAAGCATTAATGCCAATTTACGATAAATCGCTGTTGAAAAGACGCAATTACGGTTCATTCAAACACAAACACACACACACAATAAAATAATATTACTTCACACTCTCACACACACACTGACTGACACACAATAAAATAATATCAAGTCACACACACACACAATAAAATAATATCAAGTCACACACACACAATAAAATAATATCAAGTCTCACACACACACACACACACACACCCACCCACACACACACGCGCGCACACGCGCGCACGCGCACACACACACACACACACACCTGAGGTTCAACTTTTTTACACCGCAGTAAATGATATATACAGAATAAGATAATAACGGTGTGAAAGTTGCAGGCCAATCAACTCTGGCTGCAACGTTACCTTGACTCCTCGAACGATTACTCCAACCTAACCCAGCCCAGCCCTAACCCTACCTTGGAGAACCTGGCATAACATTACCTTGCATAAAATCATACTGTACAGCTAGAATAACACTGGCCTAAATAACATTACCTAGCATAATATTACACTGGTTTGAATAACACTAAACATGATATAAAGTTACCAGTTTATTTCCCAGTTAGTCAGTAGAGATATATAAGCCATCACATAAAACTGCAGTTAACAGTTAGTCGTGTAAGAAGAAATAATATGTGGAAATTTACTAATATCAGTGAGAAACCTTTACTAACCTGTGGACACTACCATGATGGGGCAAATTCAACCATTAAACCCCCCCTCCCCCCAGGACGCTACCATGATAGGACCAATTTAATTATTACCCCAGGACGCAAACACGATGGGATAAATTTTACCATCCCCCCAGGACGCTACCATGATGGGATAAATTTACCCCCAGGCCGCTACCATGATGGGGCAAATATAACCATGAAATTATTTGAGAGCTGCTTACGACAACGATATCATGTTTCAGTTGATGAGTCACTGTCACAATCTCTTTTCAGTATATCATGTTATCATTATACGTTCAGTTTATTAGGTTATCATCACTTCCAGAAGACTATTATCATGTTACGGTCATTTTCTTGATCACTTTCAGAATACTGCATCATGTTAGTTAGTCACTTTCTTATTATATCATGTTAGTGCTTTCTGATCACTGTAGCATGATAGTGACACTTTCTTATACATAATGTTATCACTCACTGCCGTTTTAGATAATCACTTTCAGTATATCATGGTATTGCCTATTATCACTTTCAATATATCACGTTCTTATTACGTCCACTGTTTTATCACTTTCACTATTTTTTTTTCTTTTATTATATATTTGTATTGGTATTTTCACCATTATTATCACGTTCACTATATCATGTCACTTTTAACGAGACATTAATAATTTTCCGTATATCACAAGTCATTATTTTCACATTAAAACCAAAAATTAATAATAAAAGTGAAATCAAAAGTAAATAATAAAAATAATAAATATATAAATAAATTCCTCTAAAAAAAATATAGAAAAATCATGTATGAAATTCCAGTCTGTGTATGTGTCGTAATCAAGTACACACACACGTACACGTACACACACACACATACACACAAAAGGTTAAACTGATTTCAAAACAAAAATAAACAACTGAAAGGCTAATTGGCATCTCTTCACTTTAATTACCAACCAATCCAATTTTTCCTCCAATTTTAATACTCGATTATTTTTAATGAAATTTATAAAGACATTTTTTTTCGATCAATTTTCTGGCAACATTGATCAATTAATTGCAGATTTGGCAACAACTAACAGTGGGTTATTGCAACACGGATATATAAATTGATGTTGAACAAGACACTAATTCCATATTGCATAATCGTTTTCTTAAGGGATTATGGAGAAAATTACTCTCCCCCCCCCTTCCCCCACCCTTTCTCCCTCCCTTACCTCTCCTCTCTTTCTCCCCCTCCCTCACCCCCCCCCTCTCCCTCCCTCCTGGACATTTCCTAATACCTGGTATCAAATTCAGGGTGGAAAATATCGCTCATATGTTGGTATTATAACCTATATATAGTGACACCTCCATATAACGGATTTCATATAATCCGTTACACTGAGGTTTCATATCCAACGGACCCTTGATATAACGGACTTTCATCTCTATATAATCCGTTACAAGGGGGTTTCATATCTAACGAACCCTTGATATAACGGACTATCAGCTCTATATCGTCCGTTATATAGAGGGTTCACTACACACTCTCTACTCTAACCAGTTTCTAAACACATCTCCCGTTATGGTTCCCGGCTAACACACTGTACTGGTGTGTGTAAATGACCTACGTATTAATGCAGAAGGAGGAAGAGAATTAGGAGGAGGAAGGAGAGGTGGAAGAGAAGAGGAAAAAGAGGTGGAAGAGAGGAGAAGGGGGAAGAAGAGAGGAGGGGAGAAGAAGAGGGAAAGGTGACGCTGGGACCAGACAAAACCGATCGGGTCACTGAACATCTAGGTAGGTAGGTAGGATAGATATAAATAGGGGGGACCTAACCTAACCACATTTTCTCTAGGGTTCTGTTCCGGGGATTGGCTGGGTCTTACGGCGTGAAGAGTGACCATAGAGTGACAAGGGGGGGTCTCTCTCTCTCTCTCTCTCTCTCTCTCTCTCTCTCTCTCTCTCTCTCGTTATTAGTGCGTTACAGCCAGCGACCCAAGACCTTACTTTATTAACACACGACCTTAAGACTGACTGGGACCTCTATAAGACTCACTGGGATCTCTATAAGACTGACTGGGACCTCTATAAGACTCACTGGGACCTCATTAAGACTGACTGGGACCCGTTTAAGACTGACTGGCACCAACACCGACATGGATTAACTGGGTTTAGGTGAGACAAGGTTTGAGGGGCCCAGTCAACCAACAGTCACCCCACGGCCTCCCCTAATTGAGCCGCGCCCTTGCAGTATCACGCCCACCAACACACACACACACACACACCTGCTTCAGCCACAACCACATCTCGCCACACAACATGCTCATACCTAGCCTAGCCTAGCCTAGCCTAGCCTAACCTAACCACTTTTTAACAGCTAAATATAGTCATGGAATTAAAGGAAAATATTACAATTATTATCAACGTTCGGTAACAATAACAATAATAATAATAATAATAATAATAATAATAATAATAATAATAATAATAATAATAATCATATAATACTTACAATAGTAACAATAAAATATACAACTCAATAACAACTTACCTTACAATCTATAGCAATTTCAATATCATAAATACAACACAAAAATTACTCAAATCATTAACAAAAAAATCTTACAAATACAAAAAACTACAAAAACACTTGACTGTATAAACAAAAACACATCTACAGTGGCAATAAATACAGTAAACTCAACAAAAACAAATTCTCACCCACATAGGATCGAAAAAAAAATATAAACGAAGTATAAACGACATGACGTAAAAGTATAGATTCCAACACTAATATGGGTATAGGACTCATGGATACGTATAGGTTGACAAAACAAAAGGCGATCGGTGAGACTAGCCAGTACTGCTGTATACGGTGAGAATAATTGCTGCAATACTTAATAGTCTAGCTTAAAATAGTCGTAGTTGTAGTTAGTGGTGGTGTTGGTAGTAGTAGTAGTAGTTAAGGGTGGTGGTAGTTGTGGTAGTAGTAGTAGTAATTGTTATAATTGGTAGTAGTAGTCGTGGTAGTAGTAGTCGTAGTAGTAATGGTTAGTTGGTAGTTGTAGTAGTAGTAATGGTTAAAGTTGGTAGTAGTAACAGTAGTAGTAGTAGTAACAGTAGTTACCTGGGGAGCAAGAGAGGGAGGCAATATCCCAGGTGCTCACGTTAACACCTCGCTTCTGAAACAATAACAATAGCCCCACCGAGTCACTATTTGCATACAGTACTCTATACCCACAAGGTAAACAAACAAACAAATAAAGTAAACAAACAAACAAACCACAAACACATATAAACAAACAAACAAAACAAATAATGTAAGCAAACAAACAATAGACACAAGGTAAACAAATAAACAAGTGGGGGCAAAGAGGGGCAGTCATGGTCACACAAACAAACAAACAAACAAACAAACACACACGACAAACTTCTTAATAAAACCAAACTGAGCTCAGGTGAGACAAGAATTAAGCTCCTACACTGAGATCAAATTAAGTTGAGCTGAGTAACCAATTACCTGACCGGGTCCTCCTCCCAGGCGTCTGAAGACATCTCATCCCGATAATAAATGCTGTGAGGGGAGAAGGTCGAGTGTTAGCTTGGAGGTCGAGTGTTAGCTTGGAGGTTGAGTGTTAGCTTTGGTCGAATGTTAGCTTGGAGGTCGAATGTTGGCTTGGAGGTTGAGTGTTGGCTTGGAGGTGGAGTGTTAGCTTTGGTCGAATGTTAGCTTGGAGGTCGAATGTTGGCTTGGAGGTGGAGTGTTAGCTTGGAGGTTGAGTGTTAGCTTGGAGGTTGAGTGTTAGCTGGGAGTGTGAGTGTTAGCTTTCAGGATAAGTGTTAGCCTAGAAGATTTGTTTAAAGGTTGAGTGTTAGCTTGGAGGTTGAGTGCTAGTTTTGAGGTTGAGTGTTAGCTTTGAGGTTGAGTGTTAGCTTGGAGGTTGAGTGTTAGCTTGGAGGTTGAGTGTTAGCTTGGAGGTTGAGTGTTAGCTTGGAGGTTGAGTGTTAGCTTGGAGGTTGAGTGTTAGCTTGGAGGTTGAGTGTTAGCTTGAGGTCGAGTGTTAGCTTCAAGAATGAGTGTGACATGCTGTACAAAATGTTAGGACATGCAGGTGTTCGGAAAATACCTGTCTAATACCTGTAAAATAACCACAATAAAAACGTATTATATAAAGTTTATTAAATAAACATACACTCATACATACACATACAACACATATACATACTAGAATAAATAATGTACACTTTTTCCCTATTTTGTATTCACCTATTTCCCATTTTCTATAGTCTTGGAAATCATAGAAAATGGAGGAATATTAAGCCATAACTCGTCTAAAATGTTACCTTAAGACAAATACACAAGAGTAAACGTAATGGAAAATAGACGATAAAAATTTACAATCTTATGGAAAAAAAATTAAGTTAGAGAAATAGTTATAGTAAATCATTAGAGAAAATAGAAAGCAGGTAAGATTATTATTGAAGAAAATGGTTAATAAGACGTGACTTAACGAAGCATCTACCTGTACGAGCCATTAATTACGAGCCATTACCTTTAACGAGCCATTAAGCTCGATAGGTAGAAAACGAAAGAGAAGAAACAAGAAAAAATGAGAAGAAGAAAGTGAGTTAAGGAGGAGATTGTGCAGGTAATGTGGTGGGAGGGAGGGAGGAAATATTCGCTACGTTGGTGAATGGAATGAATTAGCAATCTCTCTCTCGCGCACACACACACACACACACACACACACACACACACACACACACACACACACACACACACACACACGAGAAAGTAGATGATGAGTCGTCAGTTGCGTAGTAGAAAGTAAAATGTGAGTTTTTTCTGCTTTAAAGGTTAAGAGCTGTTAACTAAAGTGAGTTAACGTGGGAGTAGCGTATAGCACAGGAATGAGGGGGGGGTGATTAGGTTAAGTTAGGTTAAGGATAGATGTGTAAGGCATAAGATTAGGTTAAGTTAGGTAAAGTGAGGTTAGGTTAAGTTATGCTACACTAAGTTAGGTTAAGTTATGTTACATTAAGTTAGGTTAAGTTACGTAAAGTGAGGTTAGGTTAAGTTATGCTACACTAAGTTAGGTTAAGTTATGTTACATTAAGTAAGGTTACACTAAGTTAGGTTAAGTTATGTTACATTAAGTTAGGTTAAGTTACGTAAAGTGAGGTTAGGTTAAGTTATGCTACACTAAGTTAGGTTAAGTTATGTTACATTAAGTAAGGTTACACTAAGTTAGGTTAAGTTATGTTACATTAAGTAAGGTTACACTAAGTTAGGTTAAGTTATGTTACATTAAGTTAGGTTAGGCTTGATTACTCTAGGTTAGGTTAAGAACAGGTGTGTGAGGGACACTCGAGGTCATTAAACTGAAGGGAGGACTAAACAACAACTGATAAAAGAGGTGAAGCAACAGATGAAGAATTAAGATAGGGGAGGAATGTGTCTCACTTCTTAACCCATAATCCTTCACCAACCACGAGCATGATCCACCTCATGTGTGTAAACAATGACGTCACTCCATCCCTAACCCCTATAGTACACCACCTCATGTATGTAAACAATGACGTCACTCCATTCATCCCTAACCCCTATAGTACACCACCTCATGTATGTCAACAATGACGTCACTCCATTCATCCCTAACCCCTATAGTACACCATCTCGTGTATGTAAACAATGACGTCACTCCATTCATCCCTAACCCCTATAGTACACCATCTCGTGTATGTAAACAATGACGTCACTCCATTCATCCCTAACCTCTGTAATACACCACCTCATGTATGTCGACAATGACGTCACTCCATTCATCCCTAACCCCTATAGTACACCATCTCGTGTATGTAAACAATGACGTCACTCCATTCATCCCTAACCCCTATAGTACACCATCTCGTGTATGTAAACAATGACGTCACTCCATTCATCCCTAACCTCTGTAGTACACCACCTCATGTATGTCGACAATGACGTCACTCCATTCATCCCTAACCTCTGTAGTACACCACCTCATGTATGTCGACAATGACGTCACTCCATTCATCCCTAACCCCTATAGTACACCACCTCATGTATGTAAACAATGACGTCACTCCATTCATCCCTAACCCCTATAGTACACCACCTCATGTATGTAAACAATGACGTCACTTCACTCATCCTAAACCCTTGAGTACGATGAACTTAATTAATGTCTTGAGTACGATGTTTAACCCCTTGAGTTACGACATCGTACTGTAAGGATAAACTCCTCGTACTCAAGAGAATAAACCTCATCGTACTCAAGTGGTTAAAGTCATCGTACTCAAGGGAATTAAGTATCACAATCACTAAACTTAATCATTTTTATTATAGTGGATTAGTTAGTGGATTAGTCAGAGGATTAGTCAGAGGATTAGTGGAGGGATTACTTAGGCATTTGAGCTATCTATTTTATCTCTTATAACACCAGAAACTACTGTGTTTGTGTGTGAGTCTCATGTTATTGTTGAGGAGAGAGAGAGAGAGAGAGAGAGAGAGGAACAGAGAGAGACAGAGAGAGAGAGAGAGAGAGAGAGAGAGAGAGAGAGAGAGAGAGCCCACCTTGAAGTGCGGGAGTCGTTGTCCCAGGGGTCGTCACGGTAATAGCCGTTCCCGACACCGTTCATGACGCTGCTTCCTCACACAGCCTGTAACAACAACACCAGGTTTAACTTACAACAACAACAACAACAACAACAACAACAATATTTACAAGAAGTTTACTCACACAACAAAAACAATAATATTTACAACATCTACAACAACAAAAACACACTAACTCACACACCCTCTTACAACAACATTAAACCTCGATATAACCAACTCTTAGAGAAAAATCCTTTATATCGAGGGCCCGTCAGACATACAGACAGACAAACACATGACTAATGATCGCTAAACACCCCCAATAATATGTGTCATCATTGGTAACATTAACACATATGGTCCCACTATGTGTCCTCGTTAACAGTGACACATTAACACATATGAGCCACAGTTTCAATAGGGTGATGATAACATGTGTAGATATAAGGCCTCGTATGTTTTTGTTGTTGTTGTAATATTTTAATTGTTGTTATTGTTGTTGTTGATTGTATTTGTTATTGTTATTGATTGTATTTGTTATTGTTATTGATTGTATTTGTTATTGTTATTGATTGTATTTGTTATTGTTATTGATTGTATTTGTTATTGTTATTGATTGTATTTGTTATTGTTATTGATTGTATTTGTAATATATTTTTTTCTATAGTTCCTTTAGATGTTATTATTATTATTACTGTTGCTAGAGGTAAAAATCTTGTTATATCGAGGGTCCGTTAAATGCGAAAAACCACCATTTAACGGACTACCTAAAGATACAAGTTCGTTATATGGAGGTTTCAGTTAGTGTGTTATAGTTATTGTCCTCTCTCTCTCTCTCTCTCTCTCTCTCTCTCTCTCTCTCTCTTGTTGACTACAGTATCTCTCGTTGATTCTCTATCTCTCTGGTTATCTCTCGCGGACTATATCTAGCTATTGCTCACACAGACGGTATCTCTCTGCAGAACTCTCTCACGCTGCTGAAGTGGTTTATTAAAAATTATCAATAACTTGTAATAAACCAGTGTATTCACTCCCAGTAAATACTACTTCTTGCACTGTCACTATGTTGAAATGAACTGTAGTTTGAGCTTTTCCCCATCTAGTTATTATATGTCTTATTTGTGTCACTTATGTTACTTGTATATTATTTGTAATTCGTAACCCATTCCCCAAATATGTAACTGTATATTTTGAGCCTTCTGGCTGCCAAGCTCTTTCAATAAACCGTTAATTATTATTATTATTATTAAGTCTCTCTCGGTTTCAGAGACTAACCTAATATAACCTTACCAAACCTAATATAACCTAACCTAACCTAGTCTAACATTAACCTACACACACACACCTTGATCTCCCTCACCACCAGACATAAACACACATACATATCTGTCCTGTTATCAAAGGACGGCAGATAACACCAACTCTCAGATGATACCCACCTAACCTATACCCACATTACCCACCCACCCAGCCCACCAACCCACCCACATATCCATCTACTTCCCCCACACCCAACCCACCTAACCTAACCCAGTAGAGGAGGAGGGGAGGGGGGGGGAGTGCTCTCGAAGTGTCTTAAGGGACATACACATACATACATACATACATACATACAGACACACGACACATACACACACAATACATACATACATACAGACACACGACACATACACACACAATACATACATACATACAGACACACGACACATACACACACAATACATACATACATACATACATACATACATACATACAGTGTCCCCTG
>NW_024749196.1:0-16940 GCF_018991925.1 Homarus americanus
AGTATAACAAAGGCCCCTTAATGAGTATAACAAAGTCCATTGGTCAAGTATAAAAAAGTCCCCTGGTCGAGTATGACAAAGTCACCTGATCGAGTATAACAAAGTCCCCTGGTCGAGTATAACAAAGTCCCCTGATCGAGTATAACAAAGGCCCGTCATCGAGTATAGCAAAGTCCATTGGTCAAATATAGGAAAGTCCCCTGATCGAATATAACAAAGTCCCAGATCGAGCATAACAAAGTCCTCTGATCGATTATAACAAAGTCCCCTGGTCGAGTATAGCAAAGGGCCCTGATCGAGAAAGACAAAGTCCCCTTATCGAGTATAACAAAGTCCCCTAATCAAGTATAACAAAGCCCTCTGGACGAGTATAACAACGTTCCCTGATCGAGTATTACAAAGTCTCTTGGCCCAGTATAACAAAGTCCCCAGATCGAGCGTAACAAAGTCCCCTGATCGATTATAACAAAGTCCCCTGGTCGAGTATAAGAAAGGCCCTGATCGAGTAAGACAAAATCCCCTGATCGACTATAACAAAGTCCCCTACTCCAGTATAACAAAGTCCCCTGGTCGAGTGTAGCAAAGTCCCCTAATCGAGTATAACAAAGCCTCCTCATCGATTATAACAAAGTCCCCTGATCGAGTATAACAAAAGCCCCCTGCATGAGTATAACAAAGTCCCCTGATCGAGTCCATAAAAGGCCTCTAATCGAGTATAACAAAGTCCTCTGATCTAGTATAACAAAGGAACCCTGATCGAGAATAAAATCCCCTGATCGAGTATAACAAAGCCGCCTAATCGAGTATAACAATGTCCCCTGGTCCAGTATAACAAAGTCCCCTGTTCGAGTCTAACAAAGTCCCCTTATCGAGTATAACAAATTCCCCTTATCCAATATAAAAAGGCCCCTTATCGAGTATAACAAAGTCCCCTAATCGAGTATAACAAAGGTCCCTGTTCGAGTATAACAAAGTTCAATGAACGAGTATAACAACGTTCCCTGATCGAGTATAACAAAGTCTCCTGGTCCAGTATAGCAAAGTCCCCTCATAGAGTATAAAAATGTCCCCTGGTCCAGTGTAACAAAGTCCCCTGATCGAGTATAACAAAGTCCCCTAATCAAGTATAACAAAGTCCCCTGGTCGTGTATAACCAAGTCCCCTGATCGAGTATAACAAAGGCCCCTTAATGAGTATAACAAAGTCCATTGGTCAAGTATAAAAAAGTCCCCTGGTGGAGTATAACAAAGTCCCCTGATCGAGTATAACAAAGCCCCCTGGACGAGTATAACAAAGTCCCCTAATCAAGTATAACAAAGTCCCCTGATCGAGTATAACAAAGTCCCCTGATCAAGTATAACATATCCTCTGATCGAGTATAACAAAGTCCTTTGGTCGAGTATGACAAAGTCCACTGATAGAGTATAACAATGTCCCCTGGTCGAGTATAACAAAGTCCCCTGATCGAGTATAACAAAGGCCCCTCATCGAGTATAGCAAAGTCCATTGGTCAAATATAGGAAAGTTCACTGATCGAGTATAACATAGTCCCAGATCGAGCATAACAAAGTCCCCTGATCGATTATAACAAAGTCCCCTGGTCGAGTATAGCAAAGGGCCATGATCGAGTGAAACAAAGTCCCCTGGTCAAGTATAACAAAGGCCCTGATCGAGTAAGACAAAAACCCCTGATCGAATATAACAAAGTCCCCTGATCGAGTATAACAAATCCCCCTGGACGAGTATAACAAAGTCCCCTGATCGAGTATGACAAAGTCCCCTGATCGAGTATTACATATCCCCTAATCGAATATAACAAAGTCCCTGGTGGAGTATAACAAAGTCCCCTGATCGAGTATCACAAAGTCTCCTGGTCGAGTATAACAAAGTTTTCTAATCGAGTATAAAAAGGCCCCTCGTCGAGTATAACAAAGTCCTCTGATCGAGAATAACAAAGTCCCCTGATCGAGTATAACATATCACCTGATCGAATATAACAAATTCTTCTGGTCGAGTATAACAAAGTCCCCTGATCGAGTATAACAAAGCCCCCTGCTCGAGTATAACAAAGTCCCCTAATTGAGTCCAAAAAAGGCCTCTAATCGAGTATAAGAAAGTCCCCTCATCAAGTATAACAAAGCCGCCTAATCGAGTATAACAAGGTCCCCTGGTCGAGTATAACAAACTCCCCTGTTCGAGTCTAACAAAGTCCTCTCATCGAGTATAACAAATTCCCCTTATCGAGTATAACAAAGTCCCCTTATCGAGTATAACAAAGTCCCCTAAACGAGTATAACAAAGGCCCCTGCTCGAGTATAACAAAGTCCCTGATCGAGTATAACAAAGTCCCTAGGTCGAGCATACCAAAGTCCAATAATCGATTATATCAAAGTCCCCGGTCGAGTATAGCAAAGGGCCCTGATCGAGTAAGACAAAGTCCCCTGATCGAGTATAACAAAGTCCCCTGATGGAGAATAACAAAGCCCTCTGGATGAGTATAACAAAGTTCCCTGATCGAGTATAACAACGTCCCCTGATCGAGTATAACAAAGTCTCCTGGTCCAGTATAACAAAGTCCCCTTATCGAGTATAACAAAGTCCCCTAATCGAGTATAAAAAATGTCCCCTGGTCCAGTGTAACAAAGTCCCCTCATCGAGTAAAAATAAGTCCCCTGATCGAGTATAACAACGTCTTCTGGCCTAATTTAACAAAGTCCCCAGATCGAGCATAACAAAGTCCCCTAATCGATTATAACAAAGTCCCCTGGACGAGTATAACAAAGGGCCCTGATCGAGTAAGACTAAGTCCCCTCATCGAGTATAACAAAGTCCCCTAATCGTGTATAACAAAGTCCCCTGGTCGAGTATAGCATATCCCCTGATCGAATATAAATAAGTCCCCTAGTCGAGTATAACAAAGTCCTCTGATCGAATATAACAAAGTCCCCTGATCGAGTATAAAATATCCTCTGATCGAGTATAACAAAGTCACTGGTGGAGTATAACAAAGTCCCATGGTCGAGTTTAACAATGTCCCCTGATCGAGTATAACAAAGGCCCCTCATCGAGTATAGCAAAGTCCATTGGTCAAATATAGGAAAGTCGACTCATCGAGTATAACAAAGTCCCCCGATTGAGTATAACAATGGCCTCTGGTCTAGTATGAGAAAGTCCCCTGATCAAGTATAAAAAAGTCCCCTGGTCTAGTATAACAAAGTCCCCTAAACGAGTATAACAAAGTCCTTTGGTCGATTATAGCAAAGTCCCCGGGTCGAGTATAACAAAGCCCCGTCATCGAGTATAACAAAGGCCCCTAATCGAGTATAACAAAGTCCCCTGATAGAGTATAACAAAGTCCCCTGATAGAGTATAACAAAGTCCTCTGGTCGAGTATAAAAAAGTCCCCTGATCGATTATAACAAAGTCCCCTGGTCGAGTATAAGAAAGTCCCATCATCGAGTATAACAAAGTCCATTGGTCAAGTATAAAAAAGTTCCCATGATCGAGCATAGCAAAGTCTCCTTATCGAGTATAACAAAGCCTCCTGATCGAGTATAACAAAGTCCCCTAATCGAGTATAACAAAGCCCCCTGCTCGAGTATAACAAAGTCCCCTGGTCGAGTTTAGCAAAGTCCCCTGATCGAGTATAACAAAGCCTCCTGATCGAGTATAACAAAGTCCCCTGATCGAGTATAACAAAGCCCCCTGCTCGAGTATAACAAAGTCCCCTGTGTATGATATATATGGACACAAAGTAGTACCTTCAGCTGTATATTATTATATTATTCTTATATTACTCTTATTAATTATGTATAGTAAAGTATTACAGAACATGTATTAATTCTATGTAATATTCTATTTATTGTGCACCATATTATGTATATAAATTATTACATTTGTACTTTATGTATTCAGCTTGTGAATGCTGGCATCTGTACAGGCCAGCACGTAGTAATACATAGATAGAGGTAGAAAGAGAGAAGACAGAGTCCTCGTGGTGTGACCACGGGCTTCTGCGTCCTACTATTGTATATATATCTCCCGTACGAGAATAGAACCTACTTTTAAAGACAACAAGTGTTTGTGTATACTCTCAGTAGTATAGAACATTCTTTGGGTATCTGACAATACGCTAGATGGCGCAGTGATTATTTCTCAGTGTGATACAGTGGACCAAGCCTTCCCCCGGACTCTGTTAATGGCGTCTTGTCTTCAGTGACTTCAGCTTCAGACAGCAAGACTACTACAAGCCTCTAGACTTACAGTGTTGTGAAGTGCTATGCTGTGTACAGTGCTGTGCTGTGAAGTGTTTTGTGAAGTGCTGTGCTGTGTATTTTAATCATAATTGTCTGTGCAAGTTGCGGTCAGATGACTAAGGGAGCGGCCCGACAGTACGTGCTGTCCCATCTCTGGTCTGAGGGTGACTGAGCCAGCGCTCGACGCTGCCCACCCGCTCCTACGTCTGGCAGCGCGCCAAGTCTCTCCCCTCCTGCCACACACACACACACACACACACACGCATTCACCTTATACAGTATTTTCTTGTGACTTACTTCTGTAATTCTGTGCATAGATTACGAGGGGCTGACCCGATCTTTTGCACAGATAGAGTACAGAAGCAGTCAGCATGTCTCACAGGGATCAAAACAATACCCTGGACGATGGGGTTACGAGTTTTAGTGTGGGAGACCTCTCCCCACCCACGCTTACGCCCCACGCTCCCCACAGTGACAACGCCGAGTCACCCACAGAATCTCCTCGCTCGTCGCGAGCCAGCTCTCCTGCGATACATGCGTCCACAGATCTCCTTCAACTGATAAAGTGGATGGAAACTTCTCGACGCCAGGACGATATTGCAAGGAGAGAAGAGGAAGAAATTAGGTACAAAGAGTCTGAAAGACGACGCCACAAAGAGGAACAAACACGCAGAGAACTCGAAGACATACGTAGATGTGAGGATGACCTTAGAAGAAAGGAGGATCAAGCCAGATTTGACGTTTTGATTTCTCTGTTAGCCTCCCCACAACGATCTACCGTACAAGATTCGTCTGCTACTACTGATGTTGATGCGACTAGAGGTACTGGTACCTCATTTCCCAGAGTCGGAACAACACCTCAAAAGGCTGCAGTACAGACGCCTCCCTCTCTGATGTCTGACGCTTCTTATCAGATGTTTCGGGAATGGCGTCGACGTTGGCAGGAATACGCAACAATGGTTGACTTGTCAAGTTTATCACAGCCGAAACAAATGATACAGCTTCGTATGTGCTTGTCCTTAGAGACACAACGTACTCTCGAGCACACACTTCAAGTGCCTCCTACGACAACTCTGACGGTAGAGGCCGTGCTCGACACGTTGCAGGAACACGTCAAGGGACAGCGCAACGAAGCACTCAGGCGAAGAGAACTCCTCCAATGTAAACAGCTTGATGGAGAATCTTTTGTCGCGTTTTTTGTAAGGCTCAAAAGGTGTTCAGAGGAAGTTGATGTTTGTCCCGGACATTCTCAAGTCTGTGAAGAGACACAACTTAAGACAATCATTTTAACGGGTGTCCGAGATGAAGACCTAGTTCAGCGTCTCATTTCCCTCGACCCCACTTCCTCCCTTCAAGATGTTGTTACGAAATGTCGAGCGTACGAGGCCGCCAGGTGTGCGACTTCAGCTTTACGCTCACAGCCTGACCAGGTGAGGGCGGTGTCTTCCTACAGAAAGGGTAAGAAGCAGCAAGGTAACCCCACCCCTAACCCTCCAGCCACACCTTCAGCAGCAGCTTTGTGTAACAGCTGTGCGAGACAGCATAATGTCTCCCAGTGCCCAGCTGCTCAAAGCGTGTGCAGAAGTTGCGACCGCCAGGGTCACTAGGCTTATACAGTCAAGTGCCCTGCTAGCAAAGTTCAGTGCAGACTTTGTGGTCGTGTGGGCCATTATGACAAATGTTGTCGTAAGAAGACACAGAAACGACGCCACCTAGGATCCAAGAAGTCATCCTCAGGTAGTGCTGGCGCGCCCACTCCTTCTGGCAAGCATCAAGACGCTGTGTCCAGTCGTTCCTGCCGTTGTGTACGTAGTTCCACAGACACGACGCCCCAGCACATCAATGTCGTCATTTCTTACGGTAACTCGTCATCCAGTCTTCAGATGTTACCTGACACCGGTGCTGACGTCTCAGTAATTGGTCCACAACATTTAGCAAGTTTGGGAATACCCCGGAGCAACCTACAGCCCCCTCCTCAGAAAACGAAACTGACAGCTGATGGTTCCAAGATGGCTCCAGCTTTGGGATCTTTCTGGGCTACCCTTACCTTTGGTAAGCAGTCTTGCTCAGCCCGGATTGATGTTCATAATGGTATCCCGACTCCGCTCTTATCATATGGCCATTGTCAAGAGTTGGCCATTATTTCCAAGGAATTCCCTAAACCTATCTTAAAGGTCACCCATGTCAACAGGTTGAAGGAATTCCCTATCTCTACTAACACGTCCCCTTCTGACGCAGAGCTTACCTTCTCAAGGAGCTTGCTGACGTGTTGGTTAATAAGAAATCTTTAGGATCCACACCACTCAAGCCGATGGTGGGTCCACCTATGAAGATTCATCTTAAGGATGGTGCTACAGCATTTGCCATCCACACCCCTCGTTTGATTCGTCACGCCTACAAGGAGCTAGTTAGACAAGAGCTCGACTCCATGGTTGCTCAGGGAATCATCAAACCGGCCGGAGACGAACCTTCACCTTGGTGCCACCCTCTCGTCCCCGTCGCCAAACCTCGTGGTGGAGTACGGATCACCACCGATCTGTCAAAACTTAACCAGCAAGTTTCCCATCAAGCCCATCCTTCACCCACACCCTTCGCAGCTGTTCGAAATGTGGACCCGAAGGCGAAGTTTTTTACAACTATGGACGCCTTATGTGGTTATTGGCAGATCGAGTTGGCCGAAGAAGACCAACACTTGACTACATTCATCACACCATTTGGAAGATACCAGTATTGCAGAGGCCCCATGGGATTTGCCGCTACGGGCGATGCATTCTGTCAACGTGGTGACGCGGCCCTTCAAGGAGTCACGAATTGTGTCAAGGTGGTTGATGATATCTTACTCCACGACGAAGACTACTGTGCCCACCTCTCCCGGATATATGAAGTTCTCACCAGATGTCGAAAGTACGGGATTACCCTCAACGCTGACAAGTTTGTAGTCGCGGCTCCATCAGTAAACTTCTGTGGGTACACTCTCTCAGCATCAGGCATCGCAACTGACCCGGAGAAAGTAAGTGGAATAAGGGATTTTCCAACCCCTGCCAACCTGACAGACCTCCGTTCTTTTTTAGGTCTGGTCAATCAGCTGGCTGAATTCACACCTGACATCTCCGCCGCAGCCCAGCCGTTACGCCCCCTGCTGAGCCCCAGGAGGACATTCCTGTGGACCCCAGATCATCAAGAGGCCTTCCAGCGAGTCAAGCAGGCCCTCTTGAGTCCACCTGTCCTCGCCTGTTACGACCCAGCCCTACCCACCGTCCTCCAGACTGACGCCTCCAGACTCTACGGCGTTGGTTACGCCCTTCTGCAGGACCATGGCGGTGGACAACTCCGCTTAATTCAGTGTGGATCCCGGTTCCTGACGGACGCTGAGACCCGATATGCCACGATTGAGCTGGAGATGTTGGCTGTTGTCTGGGCGATGGCGAAGTGCCGTTTCTACCTGATAGGACTTCAGCACTTCACCCTCTTCACGGATCATCGCCCCCTTATACCTATAATCAATCACTACTCTTTGGATGCAGTAGAAAATCCTCGCCTTCAACGTCTGAAAGAGAAGCTCTCGCCTTATCTCTTCACGGCTGTGTGGCGTGCTGGTAAGCTGTTGTGCATCCCGGATGCCCTGTCCCGCGCCCCTGTCAGTCGCCCCACCCCAGAGGACGAGATGTTGTGTTCTACAGCTGCTGCATCCCTCAAGTCAGTGGTTTCATTGAAGGCCGTCTTCACATCAGAAGAGTCTACAGCACCGGATGCAGACAAGACCCTTGAAGATCTCCGCACCGCAGCCCGGGCCGACCCTTCCTACATCCGGCTCGTCGACTGTGTGTCTCAGGGATTTCCATCGAACCGATACGACCTTCATGAATTGCTACTCCCGTACTGGAAAATACGCGAGGACCTCTATTGTGATGGAGACCTCGTCTTGTATGGTCCACGAGTAGTTATTCCTGCTGCCCTACGCCGCCGTACCTTGGCCCGCCTTCACGACAGCCATCGAGGAGTGGAGGCCACCAAGCGACGGGCGAAGCAGACTGTATTTTGGCCCGGAATCGACGCGGACATTGCAAGTACCGTCCGTGCCTGTGAACCGTGCCAGATTCTGCAACCTAGCCAGCAACAGGAACCTTTAATGTGCGACGACAACCCTTCAAGACCCTTCGAGTCTGTGTCGGCCGATTTCTTTGCAGTAGCAGGGAAGTCCTTCCTCGTCATTGCCGACCGACTGTCTGGATGGCCTGTTGTCGTCCCCTGTGGTAGTGATACAACGGCTACTGCTACCATCCGGAGCTTCAGGCATTACTTCAGAGAAGTTGGTGTTCCCCTCCGCCTCAGGACTGATGGAGGACCCCAGTTCACCAGCCACGAGTTCCGGGACTTCATGGACCGTTGGGGAGTCCGTCATGTCGTGACCTCGCCCCACTACCCCCAGGCGAATGGACACGCTGAAGCCGCAGTCAAGACTGTGAAGCACCTGATCCTTAAGGTGTCACCCTCAGGAAATATCGACTGCGAGGACTTCGATCGAGGTTTGTTGGAGTTACGCAACACCCCGAACTTCACCGGACGCTCCCCAGCCCAGGTTCTATACGGACATCATCTCAGGTCTTGTGTTCCTGCCCACCCGAAGTCTTTTTCTCAAGAATGGCAGGCCAAGACTGAGGAATGTGACCGCCGTGCAGCAAAACGAGCCGCAGATGTCGCTGCTCGGTACGACTGTCATGCCCGCCCCCTTCCCAGGTTGAGTATCGGCCAGCAGATCAGGATTCAAGATCCGGTATCTCACCGCTGGGACAAGGTTGGGGTTGTCATGGGTATTGGCCGGTCAAGGGACTACCAAGTGCGTCTTCCTAGTGGTAGAGTATGGTGGAGGAACCGTCGTTTCCTCCGACCTGTGGAGCTGCCTAGTGTTGACCCCTCCCCAGTTGAGTCCCCTAATGTTGATGTCTCTAAAGTAAATCCATCCCCACCTTGTGTTTCTGCCCCAGTACTCCGCAGGTCCGAGCGACTCAGAAACAAATGGTCCGCTCAAGATGAAACTATGAGCGTATAGGGGGGAGGGAGTGGTATGATATATATGGACACAAAGTAGTACCTTAAGCTGTATATTATTATATTACTCTTATATTACTCTTATTAATTATGTATAGTAAAGTATTACAGAACATGTATTAATTCTATGTAATATTCTATTTATTGTGCACCATATTATGTATATAAATTATCACATTTATACTTTATGTATTCAGCTTGTGAATGCTGGCATCTGTACAGGCCAGCGCGTAGTAATACATAGATAGAGGTAGAAAGAGAGAAGACAGAGTCCTCGTGGCGTGACCACGGGCTTCTGCGTCCTACTATTGTATATATATCTCCCGTACGAGAATAGAACCTACTTTTAAAGACAACAAGTGTTTGTGTATACCCTCAGTAGTATAGAACATTCTTCGGGTATCTGACAATACGCTAGACCCTGATCGAGTCCAAAAAAGGCCTTTAATCGAGTATAACAAAGTCCCCTGATCTAGTATAACAAAGTTCCCTGATCGAGTATAACAACGTCCCCTAATCGAGTATAACACAGGCCCTGGTCGAGTGTAACAAAGTCCCTCATCGAGTGTAACAAAGTCCCCTAATCGAGTATAACAAAGGTCCCTGGTCGAGAATAACAAAGTCCCCTAATCGAGTATAAAAATGTCCCCTGGTCCTGTGTAACAAAGTCCCCTGATCGAGTATAACAAAGTCCTCTAATCAAGTATAACAAAGTCCCCTGATCGAGTATAACAAAGGCCGCTCATCGAGTATAGCAAAGTCCATTGGTCAAATATAGGAAAGTCCACAGATCTAGGATGACAAAGTCCCCTGAATCAAGTATAAAAAAGTCCCCTGGTCGAGGATAACAAAATCCCCTGATCGAGTATAACAAAGTCCCTAGATCAAGCATACCAAAGTCCCCTGATCGATTATAACAAAGTCCCCGGTCCAGTATAGCAAAGAGCCCTGAGCGAGTAAGACAAAGTCCCCTAATCGAGTATAACAGAGACCCCTGCTCGAGTATAACAAAGTCCCCTGATCGAGTATAACAAAGCTCCCTGCACGAGTATAACAAAGAACCCTGATCGAGTCTAAAAAAGGCCTCTAATCGAGTATAAGAAAGTACCCTGATCGAGTATAACAAAGCCGCCTAATCGAGTATGTTACGAGTTGGGGATTTAGAATATAGTTATACGTCTACCCAGATCCCAACAGGTAACAACAATAAAAAAAACAAAGACAATCGGACTATAAAAGGGTAGACAAAGGATGCGAGTTTTCGTTGTATATAATAGAGTACCATAAATCCCTTAACAAAATATTCAGCTTATAAATTACCCTTAACCAAACTTAACCTAAACATTAACAGTATATACATATTAATACAACATAAACAATTTTGAAGCAAGTGGACGTGGGGGAGTTAATACAAAATACTAGTACTTAAGTGAGGAGCTGAGATGGCTGACGAGTAAGGCTGAGTATTGTAGAAGACGGTAGGTAGTCACTGCACGTAGGTTTAGAGGATAGATGATCCTGTGGTCACTTCCCAGAGCCAAGTGCTCTCTCCTCGAATTGGAGCTCACAAAGAAGACTTTGAGGAGGTGACGCAACAACCAGGATATGGAGAAGAGAAACCCCGGAGTGGTAACTAAGACGAGTCATACTCGTGTCTCGTCCCTAGATGGCGTTGCTCGTGGTGCTGGGTAGGTAGATCAGGACAATAGATGGCGTGGTTCGTAGTGCTGGGTGGAGGGGTTCGTAACACACCCCCCCTCCAAAGACCTCCGTAGCGCGGGCGCGAAGGAGGTGATCACCTGGTGCGTCTGGAGAGTAGCTGCTGCATTTCCACTGGAGCTCGGGATAAGGAGTCTGCAATCAGGTTATCGACCCCCTTTATGTGCCGGACTTGTAGATTATAGGGCTGGGTGAGGAGAGCCCAGCGGAGGATTCGCTGGTTGGAGGTCTTGTTGGTTTGGATGAACGTGAGTGGGTTATGGTCGGTGAAGACTAGGGTTGTTTGTGGGCAAGACTGGAGGTAACATTCAAACTTCTTTATTGCCAACACCAGAGCCAAGGCCTCCTTCTCTATGGTCGAGTAGTTGGTCTGATGTTTTTTCAACTTGGCGGAGTAATATGCCACAGGGTGAAGAACATCAGTGGTTGGGTCGGGTTGTAGGAGCACAGCCCCCACTCCGACACCACTAGCGTCGATTTGCAGATGGAAGGGCAAGGTGTAGTCAGGGGGGTGGACTACAGGCTTGGAGGCAAGGAAGGCTTTGAGGCGGTGGAAAGACTGGTCGCACCTCTGGTTCCAGATGTAAGGGACCGCAGAACTGGTAAGGTCTGTGAGGGGTCCGGCCACGCTGGAGAAGTTACTGCAGAACCGACGGTAGTAGCCGCACATCCCCAGGAAGCGCATGAGTTCCTTCCTCGTCCTTGGAGTGGGGAAGGACAAGATGGTTTTAACGTTTGCGTCCTTGGGTCTCACCATACCATGCCCAACGATATGTCCCAGGTGTCACTGAGGCCCGGCCAAAAGCAGATTTGGGTTTATGGTGAATCCAGTCTCTTGTCGTGCAAACAGTATCTCCAAACGCACCAGATGTTCGTCCCAGCTGTCCGACACCACCACCAGGTCATCCAGGTAGGCGAACGTCCCACCCAGGTCCTGAATTAGGAAGTTGATGGCCCTCTGAATGTGGCCGGAGCATTAGAAAAGCCAAACGCCATAACCAAATATTGAAAAAGACCAAATGGAGTTATAAATGCCGGATTATTTTGGCCCATCCGTGAGTCCCACTTGATAATATCCTTTCAATAAGTCCACCGTACTGGATAAATTTGGCACAGCCTATGCGCTGTCTATTATATCTTCAATCAAAGGTAAAGGGTAGGAGTCTGAGACAGTGACCTGGTTCACTTTACGATAATCGGTACAGAAACGAAAAGTGCCATCGGGTTTTGGAATGAGAAGGCAAGGTGAAGCCCAGGGGGAGGTACTAGGCTCAGCTAAGTTATGTTTTAACAAAAAATCTACCTCCTTTTTCATAATCTCTTTTTTTGTGGATTTAGTCGATATGCTGATTGCCTAATGGGTTGTACATCATCTGAGATTAGCTTAATATCATGTTTAAGTATATTGCAAAACCCTGGGAGGTCTGACGTGACTTTAGGAAATGTTGATAATAACTTAGTGAGATCTTTTGCTTGAGATGGATTCAGAACAGAAAAATACTCATCCAAGTTGTTGAGTATGTGACTGTTAGCAGGGTTTTCTTTAGGTAGAGGGAAGTCTAAATTCTCCAATAGGTCCATGTCATCTGTCTCCGGCTCCGGCCCTGACAAAACCGTATGCAATACAGGTTGGCTTATAGCCTCTGGGATGTCTTCCTCTGACTGCCTGGAATGGTAAAGTTTCATGAGATTAATGTGAACAAGTTGTGAATCTTTTCTGCGATCAGGAGTATGGACTATATAGTTGAGGGGAGATAGTTTATTAGCATCGACTTGAAAGTTTTGATGGAACCGTTCCAAGCAACCTTGGGACGGTGGGTGGTAAGCCGAAGATGTACAATGGTCCACACTGGGGTCTTTCATCACCTGTTTGAACAAAGATGGATCAGATTGTTGGGCTGTAATGAGCTCATCCTTACTAATGGTCTTATTGTACAGATCTTCTGTGGGTAGTAAGATATTGGAGGTGGTTTCAGATGAAGAGGGCCCATTTCGCACACTCTGTGACCGGGTGACAGCACAAGATGGGAAAAGATGAAGAATAGTTTCTTTAAGGTCAGTGGTGGAGTTGACAGGTAAGGGAGAGTCGACTGTCTTTATGTTAGGAACCACTAGATCTACCAAGTCATTACCCAATAATAAATGAATGCCGCACACAGGCATTGGGTCTTTCCTTATGGCTATTTGCACTTCCCCAGTAATCAAGGGACATTGGAGGTGCACTTTAGCTAAAGGATAGGAAGAATGGGATGAGAGATCCGAAATTAGAACACTCTCTTAGTAAATGCGGTAGATATATCAGGAATGACGTTAAACAGGAGGATAGATTGTGCTGCGCCCGTATCACGTAGTATACGAATAGGGAAAGAACGAGACCCCTCCATGATTGAAATTTTTCCCTCATAGGTGAATGAAGAGAAGAGATCCTGATGGGGCCTTTCCACATTGGTGTTTGCTATTGGTTTGGATTTAGGATCCAGGTAACTACTTTTAGCAATTCGACACTTTGGGTGTTTACAAGTCTGGATTGTATGGCCTGGGTTTTTACAGTAAGAACAAGTAAGCTTGGTTGCATCGGGAGGAGTAGGTGTGGGACCTTTCGACCTACCACTCACGTCCCCAAGGTTATCATCAGAGGGGGACCTAACATGTCGGAAAGTACCACGTTCCCTACGGCACAGTGACTCCACCAGCAAGGCGTACTCATCAGCCAGCTCAGCCGCACGTCCTGAATTAACCTCTCCACGCTCCTCCACATGCTTCAAGATGTGAAATGGTATCTTGTTCTTCCACTCCTCCAGGACTACCAAGTTTAACAAATCCTGAGGTGGCCATTAAGAAAACCTAGATAAATTAATTAATGGTCAAAAGATAAGATAAGTGGATTACCCTAGAAAATATCACGGCAGTGGATAACCAGAAAGTCCCGGAAACTAACCAAGTTATACCTAGGGAAATTACACTTATGATTAATGTTCTTCTGAGAAGATCCTTAGATAAGGATAAGAGACTTGAAAGAGGAAGGGCGTATTACGGCATTAATATAAAGAACCGGATTAACAACCCCGAGATACTTTAAAGAGGAAGGGTGTATTACGGCGTTTTATATAAAGATCCGGATTAACAACCCCGAGATACTTTAAAGAGGAAGGGCGTATTACGGCGTTTTATATAAAGATCCGGATTAACAACCCCGAGATACTTTAAAGAGGAAGGGCGTATTACGGCGTTAATATAAAGATCCGGATTAACAACCCCGAGATACTTTAAAGAGGAAGGGCGTATTACGGCGTTTTATATAAAGATCCGGATTAGCAAACCTGATAAGTGATATGATTGACCCTGAATGAGATAATGAGAAGAACAATAATTGAGGCTTTATAATATTGGGGTCCTGGTAGAGCGGGGCGTCCCAAGATATCACTTCACCGTAAACTAGTGACTATGGAACAGCCTACTCTGGAGTGAGGGTACGGCATTAAACAGATCCGGATTCTTCCCTACACTCGATAAGACTTACTACACAACTGCCACGTGTAATAACAGGTAAGCCTTATGACACTTGGAACCTAATATCCTACGTCTGTCACTCTTACTATACGATAATACCAATATATGCACACACATATGAAGGGAACTTTAAACTACCGTAAAGCAATTGAGAACAGAAGTGACTGGGAGGAATAATTAACACTGAGTAACAAGGGAGGAAGGAATATGGTACTTAAGGTCGTATCCTGTCACGGTCGCCATTTGTTACGAGTTGGGGATTTAGAATATAGTTATACGTCTACCCAGATCCCAACAGGTAACAACAACAACAAAAAAAAAAAGACAATCGGACTATAAAAGGGTAGACAAAGGATGCGAGTATTCGTTGTATATAATAGAGTACCATAAATCCCTTAACAAAATATTCAGCTTATAAATTACCCTTAACCGAACTTAACCTAAACATTAACAGTATATACATATTAATACAACATAAACAATCTTGAAGCAAGTGGACGTGGGGGAGTTAATACAAAATACAAGTACTTAAGTGAGGAGCTGAGATGGCTGACGAGTAAGGCTGAGTATTGTAGAAGACGGTAGGTAGTCACTGCACGTAGGTTTAGAGGACAGATGATCCTGTGGTCACTTCCCAGAGCCAAGTGCTCTCTCCTCGAATTGGAGCTCACAAAGAAGACTTTGAGGAGGTGACGCAACAACCAGGATATGGAGAAGAGAAACCCCGGAGTGGTAACTAAGACGAGTCATACTCGTGTCTCGTCCCTAGATGGCGTTGCTCGTGGTGCTGGGTAGGTAGATCAGGACAATAGATGGCGTGGTTCGTAGTGCTGGGTGGAGGGGTTCGTAACAAGTATAAGAAAGTCCCCTGGTCATGTATAACAAAGTCCCCTGTTCGAGTCTAACAAAGTCCCCTTATCGAGTAAAAGAAATTCCCCTTATCGAGTATAACAAAGTCTCGTTATCGAGTATAACAAAGTCCCTGATCGAGTATAACAAAGTCCCTAGATCGAGCATACCAAAGTCCCCTAAACGATTATAACAAAGTCCCCCGGTCGAGCATACCAAAGTCCCCTGATCGAGTATAACAAAGTCCCCTGATGGAAAATAACAAAGCCCCTGGATGAGTATAACAAAGTTCCCTCATTGAGTATAACAACGTTCCCTCATCGAGTATAACAAAGTCTCCTGGTCCAGTATAAAAAAGTCCCCTGATCGAGGAAAACAAAGTCCCCTAATCGAGAATAAAAATGTCCCCTGGTGCAGTGTAACAAAGTCCCTTCATCGAGTATAAAGAAGTCCCCTGGCCCAGTATAACAAAGTCCCTAGATCGAGCATACCAAAGTCCCCTGATCGATTATAACAAAGTCCCCAGGTCGAGTATAGCAAAGGGCCCTGATCGTGTAAGACAAAATCCCCTGATTGAGTATAAGAAAGTCCGCTGATCGGGTATGACAAAGCCCCCTGGATGAGTATAACAAAGTTCCCTGATCGAGTATAACAAAGACCTCTGGTCGAGTATGACAAAGTCCCCTGGTCGAGTATAACAAAGTTTTCTTATCTAGTATAACAAAGGCCCCTGGTCGAGTATAACAAAGACCTCTGACCAAGTATAACAAAGTTCCCTAATCGATTATAACAAAGTCCCCTGGTCGAGTATAACAAAGGGCGCTGATCGAGTAAGACTAAGTCCCCTCATCGAGTATAACAAAGTCCCCTGATCCTAGTATAACAAAGCCCGCGTGGAGGAGTATAACAAACGTTCCTAATCGAGTATAACAAAGTCTCCTGATCACGTATAACAAAGTCCCCTGATCGAGTATAACAAAGTCCCCTGGATGAGTATAACAAAGTCCCCTGATCGAGTATAACATATCCCCTGATTGAGTATAACAATGTCCCCTGGTCGAGTATAGCAAAGTCCCTGATCGAGTATAAGAAAGCCTCCGGATCGAGTATAACAAAGTCCCCTGATCGAGTATAACAAAGCCCCCTGCTCGAGTATAACAAAGTCCCCTGATCGAGTCCAAAAAAGGCCTCTAATCGAGTATAAGAAAGTCCCCTGATCGAGTATAACAAAGTCCCTTATCGAGTATAACAAATTACCCTTATCGAGTATAACAAAGTCCCGTTATCGAGTATAACAAAGTCCCCTAATCGAGTATAACAAAGGCCCCTGGTCGAGTATAACAAAGTCCCTGATCGAGTATAACAAAGTCCCTAGGTCGAGCATACCAAAGCTCCCGAATCGATTATAACAAAGTCCCCCGGTCGAGTATAGCAAAGAGCCCTGTTCGAGTATAACAAAGTCCCCTAATCGTGTATAAAAATGTCCCCTGGTCCAGTGAAACAAAGTCCCCTCATCGAGTATAAAAAAGTCCCCTGACCCGGTATAACAAAGTCCCA
>NW_024749197.1:0-21286 GCF_018991925.1 Homarus americanus
ACAAAGAACCTGATCGAGTATAACATATCCCCTCATCGAGTATAACAACGTCTCCTGGCGCAGTATAACAAAGGCCCCTCATGGATTATAACAAAGTCCATTGATCAAGTATAAATAATCCCCTGGTCGAGTATAACAAAGGGCCCTCATTGAGTAAGACAAAGTCCTTTGATCGAGTATAAAAAAGTCCCCTAATCCTAGAAAAACAAAGCCCACTGGACGAGTATAACAAAGACCCCTGAACCGAGTATAGCAAACTCCCCTGATCGAGTATAACAAAGCCTCCTCATCGAGTATAACAAAGTCCCCTGATCGAGTATAACACAGCCCCCTGCTCGAGTATAAGAAAGTCCCCTGATCGAGTATAACAAAGTCCCCTGATCGAGTATAACAAAGGCCCCTGATCGAGTCTAAAAAAGGCCCCTCATCGAGTATAACAAAGTCCCCTGATCTAGTATAACAAAGGCCCCTAATCGAGTATAACAAAGGCCCCCTCATCGATTTAACAAAGTTCCCTCATCGAGTATAACAAAGCCACCTAATCGAGTATAACAAAGTCACCTGCTCGAGTATAACAAAGTCCCTTGTTCGAGTATAACAAAGTCCGGTGATCCTATATAACAAAGGCCCCTGGCCGAGTATAACAAAGTCCCCTCATCGAGTATAACAGAAGTCCCTTGATCGAGTATAACAAAGTCCCCTGGTCGAGTATAACAAAGTTTTCTAATCACGTATAACAAAGGCCCCTGGGCGATTATAACAAAGTCCCCTGGTCGAGTATAACGAAGTCCCCTGATCAAGTATAACATATCCCCTGACCGAGTATAAAAAAGTCCTCTTGTCGAGTATAACAAAGTCCCCTGATCGAGTATAACAAAGTCCCCTGGTCGAGTATAACAAAGCCCCCTCATCGAGTATAACAAAAGCCCCTCATCGAGTATAACAAAGTCCCTGATTGAGTATAACAAAGTCCCCTGATCGAGTATAACATAGTCCTCTTGTTGAGTATAACAAAGTCCCCTGATTGAGTATAAAAAAGTCCCCTGATCGTGTATAACAAAGTCCCCTGGTCAAGTATAAGAAAGTCCCCTGATCGAGTATAACAAAGGGCCCTCATTGAGTATAACAAAGTCCATTGGTCAAGTATAAAAAACTCTCCTGGTCGAGTATAACAAAGTCCCCATATCGAGTATAACAAAGGCTCCTCATCGAGTATAACAAAGCCCCCTGGACGAATATAACAAAGTCCCCTCATCGAGTATAATAAAGTCCCTGATCGAGTATAGCAAAGTCCCCTGGTCCAATATAACAAAGACCTTGATCGAGTATAACATATCCCCTCATGGAGTATAACAACGTCTCCTGGCGCAGTATAACAAAGTCCCCAGATCGAGCATAGCAAAGTCCCCTGATCGATTATAACAAAGTCACCTGGTCGAGTATAACAAAGGGCCCTCATTGAGTAAGACAAAGTCCTTTGATCGAGTATAACAAAGTCCCCTGATCCTAGTATAACAAAGCCGACTGGACGAGTATAACAAAGACCCCTGAACCGAGTATAACAAAGTCCCCTGATGGAGTATAACATATCCATTGATCGAGTATAACAAAGTCCCTGGTGGAGTATAACAAAGTCCCCTGGTCGAGTATAACAAAGTTTTCTAATCGAGTACAACAAAGGCCCCTGGTCGAGTATAACAAAGGCCCCTCATGGAGTATAACAAAGTCCATTGATCAAGTATAAATAAGTCCCCTGGTCGAGTATAGCAAAGTCCCCTAATCGAGTATAACAAAGCCTCCTCATCGAGTATAACAAAGTCCCCTGATCGAGTATAACGAAGCCCCCTGCTCGAGTATAACAAGGTCCCCTGATCGAGTATAACAAAGGCCCCTGATCGAGTCTAAAAAAGGCCCCTAATCGAGTATAACAAAGTCCCCTCATCTAGTATAACAAAGGCGCCTCATCGAGTCTAACAAAGTCCCCTTATCGAGTATAACAAATTCCCCTTATCGAGTAGAACAAAGTCTCCTTATCGAGTATAACAAACTCCCTGATCGAGTATAAAAAAGTCCCATGGTCCAGTATAACAAAGTCCGCTGATCGAGAGTAAACAAGTCCCTTGGCCCAGTATAACAAAGTCCCCTGATACTAGTATAACAAAGTCCCCTGACCGAGTATAAAAAAGTCCTCTGGCCCAGTATAACAAAGTCCCCTGATCGAGTATAACAAAGTCCCCTGATCGATTAAAACAAAGTCCCCTTATCGAGTATAACAAAGTCCGCTGATCGAGTATAAAAATGTCCCCTGGCCCAGTATAACAAAGTCCCCATATCGAGCATAACAAAGTCCCCTGATCGATTATAACAAAGTCCCCTGATCGAGTATAACAAAAGTCCCGTGATCGAGTATAACAAAGTCCCCTGACCGAGTTTAAAAAAAGTCCCGTGATCGAGTATAACAAAGTCCCCTGATCGAGTATAACATATCCCATCATCGAGTATAACAAAGTCTCCTGGCCAAGTATAACAGAGCCCCAGATCGAGCATACAAAGTCCCCTGATAGATTATAACATAGTCCCGGACCGAGGATAACAAAGGCCTCTGGTCGAGTATAACAAAGTCCCCTGGTCGAGAATAACAAAGTCCCCTGATACTAGTATAACAAAGTCCCTGACCGAGTATAAAAAAGTCCTCTGGCCCAGTATAACAAAGTCCCCTGATCGAGTATAACAAAGTCCCCTGATCGATTAAAGCAAAGTCCCCTTGTCGAGTATAGCAAAGGGTCCTGATCGAGTAAGACAATTTCCCCTGATCGAGTATAATAAAGTCCCCTGACTGAGTATAACAAAGCAACCTGGACGTGTATAAAAAAGTCCCCTGACAGAGTATAACAAAGATCTCTGCTCGAGTATAACAAAGTCCCCGGATCGAGTATAACAAAGTCCCCTGGTCGAGTATAACAAAGTCTCCTCATCGAGTATAACAAAAGCCCCTCATCGAGTACAGCAAAGTCCATTGGCCAAATATAGGAAAGTCCACTGATCGAGTATGACAAACTCCCCTGATTGAGTATAACAAAGTCCCCTGATCAAGTATAACAAAGTCCTCTGGTTGAGTATAACAAAGTACCTGATCGAGTATAAAAAAGTCCCCTGATCGCATATAACAAAGTCCCCTGGTCGAGTATAACAAAGTCCCCTGATCGAGTATAACAAAGGCCCCTCATTGAGTATAACAAAGTCCATTGGTCAAGTATAAAAAAGTCCCTAGTCGAGTATAACAAAGTCCTCTGGTTGAGTATAAAAAAGTCCCATGATGGAGTATAACAAAGTCCCCTGCTCGGGTATAACAAAGTCCCCAGATCGAGTATAACAAAGGCCCCTCATCGAGTATAACAAAGTCCATTGGTCAAGTATAAAAAAGTCCCCTGGTCGAGTATAACAAAGTCCCCTGATCGAGTATAACAAAGTCTCCTGGTCGAGTATAGCAAAGTCCCCTGATCGAAAGTATAACAAAGCCTCCTCTATCGAGTATAACAAAGTCCCCTGATCGAAGGCACAAAGGCCCCTTGATCGAGTCTAAAAGGCCCTCATCGAGTATAACAAAGTCCCCTGATCGAGTATAACAAAGTCCCCTGGTCGAGTATAGCAAAGTCCCCTGCTCAAGTATAAGAAAGTCCCCTGATCGAGTATAACAAAGTCCCCTGATCGAGTATAACAAAGGCCCCTGATCGAGTCTAACAAAGGCCCCTCATCGAGTATAACAAAGTACCCTGATCTAGTATAACAAAGGCCCCTAATCGAGTGTAAAAAAAGGCCCCTCATCGATTTAACAAAGTTCCCTCATCGAGTATAACAAAGCCGCCTAATCGAGTATAACAAAGTCTCCTGCTCGAGTATAACAAAGTCCCCTGTTCGAGTATAACAAAGTCCGGTGATCCTGTATAACAAAGGCCCCTGGTCGAGTATAACAAATTCCCCTCATCGAGTATAACAGAAGTCCCTTGATCGATTATAACAAAGTCCCCTGGACGAATATAACAAAGTCCCCTCATCGAGTATAATAAAGCCCCTGATCGAGTAAAACAAAGTCCCCTGGTCCAATATAACAAAGACCCTGATCGAGTATAACATATCCCCTCATCGAGTATAACAACGTCTCCTGGCGCAGTATAACAAAGTCCCCAGATCGAGCATAACAAAGTCCCCTGATCGATTATAACAAAGTCACCTGGTCGAGTATAACAAATGGCCCTCATTGAGTAAGACAAAGTCCTTTGATCGAGTATAACAAAGTCCCCTGATCCTAGTATAACAAAGCCCACTGAATGAGTATAACAAAGACCCCTGAACCGAGTATAACAAAGTCCCCTGATGGAGTATAACATATCCATTGATCGAGTATAACAAAGTCCCTGGTGGAGTATAACAAAGTCCCCTGGTCGAGTATAACAAAGTTTTCTAATCGAGTACAACAAAGGCCCCTGGTCGAGTATAACAAAGGCCCCTCATGGAGTATAACAAAGTCCATTGATCAAGTATAAATAAGTCCCCTGGTCGAGTATAACAAAGTCCCCCTATTGAGTTTAACAAAGTCCCCTGGTCGAGTATAGCAAAGTCCCCTAATCGAGTATAGCAAAGCCTCCTCATCGAGTATAACAAAGTCCCTGATCGAGTATAACGAAGCCCCCTGCTCGAGTATAACAAGGTCCCCCTGATCGAGTATAACAAAGGCCCCTGATCGAGTCTAAAAAAGGCCCCTAATCGAGTATAACAAAGTCCCCTCATCTAGTATAACAAAGGCGCCTCATCGAGTCTAACAAAGTCCCCTTATCGAGTATAACAAATTCCCCTTATCGAGTAGAACAAAGTCTCCTTATCGAGTATAACAAACTCCCTGATCGAGTATAAAAAAGTCCCATGGTCCAGTATAACAAAGTCCGCTGATCGAGTGTAAACAAGTCCCTTGGCCCAGTATAACAAAGCCCCCTGGACGAGTATAACAAAGTCCCCTGGTCGAGTATAACAAAGTCCCCTGTTCGAGTCTAACAAAGTCCCCTTATCGAGTATAACAAATTCCTCTTATCGAGTTCAACAAAGTCCCCTTATCGAGTATAACAAAGTCCGCTGATCGAGTATAAAAATGTCCCCTGGCCCAGTATAACAAAGTCCCCATATCGAGCATAACAAAGTCCCCTGATCGATTATAACAAAGTCCCCTTATCGAGTATAACAAAAGTCCCGTGATCGCGTATAACAAAGTCCCCTGATCGAGTATAACATATCCCATCATCGAGTATAACAAAGTCTCCTGGCCAAGTATAACAGAGCCCCAGATCGAGCATAACAAAGTCCCCTGATAGATTATAACATAGTCCCGGACCGAGGATAACAAAGGCCTCTGGTCGAGTATAACAAAGTCCCCTGGTCGAGAATAACAAAGTCCCCTGATACTAGTATAACAAAGTCCCCTGACCGAGTATAAAAAAGTCCTCTGGCCCAGTATAACAAAGTCCCCTGATCGAGTATAACAAAGTCCCCTGATCGATTAAAACAAAGTCCCCTTGTCTAGTATAGCAAAGGGTCCTGATCGAGTAAGACAATTTCCCCTGATCGAGTATAATAAAGTCCCCTGACTGAGTATAACAAAGCAACCTGGACGTGTATAAAAAAGTCCCCTGACAGAGTATAACAAAGTTCTCTGCTCGAGTATAACAAAGTCCCCGGATCGAGTATAACAAAGTCCCCTGGTCGAGTATAACAAAGTCCCCTCATCGAGTATAACAAAAGCCCCTCATCGAGTATAGCAAAGTCCATTGGCCAAATATAGGAAAGTCCACTGATCGAGTATGACAAAGTCCCCTGATTGAGTATAACAAAGTCCCCTGATCAAGTATAACAAAGTCCTCTGGTTGAGTATAACAAAGTACCTGATCGAGTATAAAAAAGTCCCCTGATCGCATATAACAAAGTCCCCTGGTCGAGTATAACAAAGTCCCCTGATCGAGTATAACAAAGGCCCCTCATTGAGTATAACAAAGTCCATTGGTCAAGTATAAAAAAGTCCCCTAGTCGAGTATAACAAAGTCCTCTGGTTGAGTATAAAAAAGTCCCCTGATGGAGTATAACAAAGTCCCCTGATCGAGTATAACAAAGTCCCCTGGTCGAGTATAGCAAAGTCCCCTGCTCGAGTATAAGAAAGTCCCCTGATCGAGTATAACAAAGTCCCCTGATCGAGTATAACAAAGGCCCCTGATCGAGTCTAACAAAGGCCCCTCATCGAGTATAACAAAGTACCCTGATCTAGTATAACAAAGGCCCCTAATCGAGTATAACAAAGGCCCCTCATCGATTTAACAAAGTTCCCTCATCGAGTATAACAAAGCCGCCTAATCGAGTATAACAAAGTCTCCTGCTCGAGTATAACAAAGTCCGGTGATCCTGTATAACAAAGGCCCCTGGTCGAGTATAACAAAGTCCCCTCATCGAGTATAACAGAAGTCCCTTGATCGAGTATAACAAAGTCCCCTGGTCGAATATAACAAAGTTTTCTAATCGCGTATAACAAAGGCCCCTGGGCGATTATAACAAAGTCCCCTGGTCGAGTATAACAAAGTCCCCTGATCGAGTATAACATATCCCCTGACCGAGTATAACAAAGTCCTCTTGTCGAGTATAACAAAGTCCCCTGATCGAGTATAACAAAGTCCCCTGGTCGAGTATAACAAAGTCCCCTGGTCGAGTATAACAAAGCCCCCTCATCGAGTATAACAAAGGCCCCTCATCGAGTATAACAAAGTCCCTGATTGAGTATAACAAAGTCCCCTGATCGAGTATAACATAGTCCTCTGGTTGAGTATAACAAAGTCTCCTGATCGATTATAAAAAAGTCCCCTGATCGTGTATAACAAAGTCCCCTGGTCAAGTATAAGAAAGTCCCCTGATCGAGTATAACAAAGGCCCCTCATTGAAAATAACAAAGTCCATTGGTCAAGTATAAAAAAGTCCCCTGGTCGAGTATAACAAAGTCCCCATATCGAGTATAACAAAGGCTCCTCATCGAGTATAACAAAGCCCCCTGGAAGAATATAATAAAGTCCCCTCATCGAGTATAATAAAGTCCCTGATCGAGTATAACAAAGTCCCCAGGTCCAATATAACAAAGACCCTGATCGAGTATAACATATCCCCTCATCGAGTATAACAACGTCTCCTGGCGCAGTATAACAAAGTCCCCAGATCGAGCATAACAAAGTCCCCTGATCGATTATAACAAAGTCCCCTGGTCGAGTATAACAAAGGGCCCTCATTGAGTAAGTCAAAGTCCTTTGATCGAGTATAACAAAGTCCCATAATCCTAGTATAACAAAGCCCACTGGACGAGTATAACAAAGACCCCTGAACCGAGTATAACAAAGTCCCCTGATGGAGTATAACATATCCCATGTTCGAGTATAACAAATTCCCTGGTGGAGTATAACAAAGTCCCCTGGTCGATTATAACATAGTCCCTGACCGAGGATAACAAAGGCCTCTGGTCGAGTATAACAAAGTTCTCTGGTCGAGAATAACAAAGTCCCCTGATACTAGTATAACAAAGTCCCCTGACCGAGTATAAAAAAGTCCCCTGGCCCAGTATAACAAAGTCCCCTGTTCGAGTATAACAAAGTCCCCTTATCGATTAAAACAAAGTCCCCTGGTCGAGTATAGTAAAGGGCCCTGATCGAGTAAGACAAAGTCCCCTGATCGAGTATAACAAAGTCCCCTGACCGAGTATAACAAAGCCCCCTGGTCGAGTATAACAAAGTCCCCTGACAGAGTATAACCAAGTCCTCTGCTCGAGTATAACAAAGTCCTCTGATCGAGTATAACAAAGTCCCCTGGTCGAGTATAACAAAGTCCCCTGATCGAGTATAACAAAAGCCCCTCATCGGCTATAGCAAAGTCCATTGGTCAAATATAGGAAAGTCCACTGATCGAGTATGACAATGTCCCCTGATTAATTATAAAAAAGTCCCCTGGTCGAGTATAACAAAGCCCCCTCATCGAGTATAACAAAGGCCCCTAATCGGGTATAACAAAGGCCCCTGATTGAGTATAACAAAGTCCCCTGATCGAGTATAACAAAGTCCTCTGGTTGAGTATAACAAAGTCCCCTCATTTAGTATAACAAAGTTCATTGGTCAAGTATAAAAAAGTCCCCTGTTCGAGTATAACAAAGTCCCCATATCGAGTATAACAAAGGCCCCACATTCAGTATAACAAAGTCCATTGGTCAAGTATAAAAAAGTCCCCTGGTCGAGTATAACAAAGTCCCCTGATCGAGTATAACATAGTCCTCTTGTCGAGTATAAAAAAGACCCCTGATGGAGTATAACAAAGTCCCCTGCTCGAGTATAACAAAGTCCCCAGATCGATTATAACAAAGGCCCCTCATCGAGTATAACAAAGTCCATTGGTCAAGTATAAAAAGTCCCCTGGTCGAGTATAACAAAGTCTCCTAATCGAGTATAACATAGTCCTCTGGTCGAGTATAAATATGTCCCCTGATTGAGTATAACATATCCCTTGATCGAGTATAACAAAGTCTTCTGGTCGAGTATAACAAAATCCCAAGATCGAGTTTAACAAAGTCCCCCGATCGAGTAAAACAAAGTCCCCTGTTCGAGTCTAACATTAAGTCCCCTTATTGAGTATAACAAATTCCCCTTATCGAGTATAACAAAGTCCCCTTATCGAGAATAACAAAGTCCCCTGATCGAGTGTAACAAAGGCCTCTGGTCGAGTATAACAAAGTCCCCTGATCGAGTATAACAAAAATCCCCTGATCGAGTATAACAACGTCTCGTGGCCCAGTTTAACAAAGTCCCCAGATCGAGCATAACAAAGTCCGCTAATCGATTATAACAAAGTCCCTTGGTCGAGTATAACAAAGGACCCTGATCGAGTAAGACAAAGTCCCCTGAATAGAGTATACCAAAGTCCCCTGATCGAGCATAACATATCCCCTGATCGAGTATAACAGAGTCCCTGGTGGAGTATAACAAAGTCCCCTGGTCGAGTATAACAAAGTTTTCTAATCGAGTATAACAAAGGCTCCTGGTCGAGTATAACAAAGTCCTCTGATCAAGTACAACAAAGTCCTTTGATCGAGTATAAAAAAGTCCCCTAATCAAGTAAAACGAAGTCACCTAATCGAGTATAACAAAGTCCCCTGATCGAGTATAACATATCCCCTGATCGAGTATAACAAAGTTCTCTGGTCGAGTATAACAAAGTCCCCTGATCGAGTATAACAATGTCCCCTGGTCGAGTATAGCAAAGTCCATTGGTCAAATATAGGAAAGTCCACTGATCGAGTATGACAAACTCCCCTGATCATGTATAAAAAAGTCCCCTGGTCGAGTATAACAATGTCCCCTGATCGAGTATAACAAAGTCCCCTGGTCGAGTATAACAAAGGCCCCTAATCGAGTATAACAACGTCCCCTGATTGAGTATAACTAAGTCCCCTGATCGAGTATAACAAAGTACTCTGGTTGAGTATAACAAAGTCCCCTGATCGAGTATAACAAAGTCCCCTGATCGAGTATAACAAAGTCCCCTGATCCTAGTATAACAAAGCCCACTGGACGAGTATAACAAAGACACCTGAACCGAGTATATCAAAGTCCCCTGATCGAGTATAACATATCCCCTGATCGAGTATAACAAAGTCCCTGGTGGAGTATAACAAAGTCCCCTGGTCGAGTATAACAAAGTTTTCTAATCGAGTATAACAAAGGCCCCTGGTCGACTATAACAAAGTTTTCTAATCGAGTATATCAAAAGCCCCTGGTCGAGTATAACAAAGTCCTCTGATCAAATATAACAAAGTCCTTTGATCGAGTATAACAAAGTCCCCTAATCAAGTATAACAAAGTCCCCTGGTCGAGTATAACAAAGGGCCCTGATCGAGTATAACAAAGGGCCCTGATCGAGTAAGAAAAAGTCCGCTGATCGAGTATAACAAAGTCCCCTGATCCTAGTATAACAAAGCCCACTGGACGAGTATAACAAAGACACCTGAACCGAGTATAACAAAGTCCCCTGATCGAGTATAACAAAGTCCCTGGTGGAGTATAACAAAGTCCCCTGGTCGAGTATGACAAAGTTTTCTAATCGAGTATAACAAAGGCCCCTGGTCGAGTATAACAAAGTCCTCTGATCAAGTATAACAAAGTCCCCTAATCAAGTATAACAAAGTCCCCTGGTCGTATATAACAAAGTCACCTGATCGAGTATAACAAAAGGCCCCTCATTGAGTATAACAAAGTCCATTGGTCAAGTATAAAAAGTCCCCTGGACGAGTATAAGAAAGTCCCTTGATCAAGTATAACATAGCCCCTGGTCGAGTATAACAAAGTCCTCTGGTCGAGTATAAAAAAGTCCCCTGATCGAGTATAGCAAAGTCCCCTGATCATAGTATAACAAAGTCCCTGGTGGAGTAAAACAAAGTCCCCTGGTCGAGTATAACAAAGTTTTCTAATCGAGTATAAGAAAGGCCCATGGTCGAGTATAACAAAGGGCCCTGATCGAGTAAGAAAAAGTCCCCTGATCGAGTATAACAAAGTCCCCTGATCCTAGTATAACAAAGCCCACTGGACGAGTATAACAAAGACAACTGAACCGAGTATAACAAAGTCCCCTGATCGAGTATAACAAAGTCCCTGGTGGAGTATAACAAAGTCCCCTGGTCGAGTATAACAAAGTTTTCTAATCGAGTATAAGAAAGGCCCCTGGTCGAGGATAACAAAGTCCTCTGATCAAGTATAACAAAGTCCCCTAATCAAGTATAACAAAGTCCCCTGGTCGTATATAACAAAGTCACCTGATCGAGTACAACAAAAGGCCCCTCATTGAGTATAACAAAGTCCATTGGTCAAGTATAAAAAGTCCCCTGGTCGAGTATAACAAAGTCCCTTGATCAAGTATAACATACCCCTGGTCGAGTATAACAAAGTCCTCTGGTCGAGTATAAAAAAGTCCCCTGTTCGAGTATAATAAAGCCCCCTGCTCGAGTATAAGTAGGTCCCCTGATCGAGTATAACAAAGTCTCCTGATCGAGTATAACAAAAGCCCTCATCGAGTCCAAAAAAGGTCCCTAATCGAGTATAACAAAGTTCCCTGATCTAGTATAACAAAGGCCTCTGGTCGAGTATAACAAAGGCCCCTCATCGAGTATAACAAAGTCCCCTGATCGATTATAACAAAGCCGCCTAATCGAGTATAACAAAGTCCCCTGGTCGAGTATAACAAATTCACCTGTTCGAGTCTAACATTAAGTCCCCTTATCGAGTATAACAAATTCCCCTTATCGAGTATAACAAAGTCCCCTGGTCGAGTATAACAAAGGCCCCTAATCGAGTATACCAAAGTCCCCTAATTGAGTATAACAAAGGCCCTGATCGAGTATAACAAAGTACTCTGGTTGAGTATATCAAAGTCCCCTGATCGAGTATAACATATCCCCTGATCGAGTATAACAAAGTCTTCTGGTCGAGTATAAAAAAGTCCCCTGATTGCGTATAACAAAATCCCCTGGTCGTGTATAACAAAGTCCCCTGATCGAGTATAACAAAGGCCCCTCATTGAGTATAACAAAGTCCATTGGTCAAGTATAAAAAAGTCCCATGGTCGAGTATAACAAAGTCCCCTGATCGTGTATAACAAAGTCCCCTGGTCAAGTATAGCATATCCCCTGATCGAATATAACAAAGTCCCTGGTGGAGTATAACAAAGTTCCCTGATCGTATATAACAAAGTCTCCTGATCGAGTATAACAAAGTTTTCTAATCGAGTATAACAAAGGCCCCTCGTCGAGTATAACAAAGTCCCCTGATCGAGTATAACATATCCCCTGATCGAGTATAACAAAGTCCTCTGATCGAGTATAACCAAGTCCCCTCATCGAGTATAACAAAGTCCCCTGGTCGATTATAAAAATGTCCCCTGATCGAGTATAACAAAGGCCCCGTATCGAGTATATCAAAGTCCATTGGTCAAATATAGGAAAGTTCACTCATCGAGTATAACAAAGTCCCCTGATCGAGTATAACAAAGTCCCCTGGTTGAGTATAACAAAGTCCCCTAATCGAGTATAACAAAGTCCCCTGGTCAACTATAGCAAAGTCCCCTGGACGAGTATAACAAAGCCCCCTCATCGAGTATAAAAGAGGCTCTTAATCAAGTATAACAAAGTCCCTTGTTGAGTATAACAAAGTCCCCTGATCAAGTATAACATATCCCCTGATTGAGTATAACAAAGTCCTCTGGTCGAGTATAACAAAATCCCCTGATCGAGTATAACAAAGTCCCTTGATCGAGTAAAACAAAGTCCCCTGTTCGAGTCTAACATTAAATCCCCTTATTAAGTATAACAAATTCCCCTTATTGAGTATAGCAAAGTCCCCTTATCGAGTATAACAAAGTCCCCTGATCGAGTGTAACAAAGGCCTCTGGTCAAGTATAACAAAGTCCCCTGATCGAGTATAACAAAAATCCCCTGATCGAGGATAACAAAGGCCCCTGGTCGAGTATAACAAAGGACCCTGATCGAGTAAGACAAATCCCCTGAATCGAGTATAACAAAGTCCCCTGAACGAGCATAACATATCCCCTCATCGAGTATAACAGAGTCTCTGGTGGAGTATAACAAAGTCCCCTGGTCGAGTATAACAAAGTTTTCTAATCGAGTATAACAAAGGCTCCTGGTCGAGTATAAAAAAGTCCCCTAATCAAGTAAAGCAAAGTCACCTAATCGAGTATAACAAAGTCCCCTGATCGAGTATAACATAACCCCTGATCGAGTATAACAAAGTTCTCTGGTTCAGTATAACAAAGTCCCCTGATCGAGTATAACAATGTCCCCTGGTCGAGTATAGCAAAGTCCATTGGTCAAATATAGGAAAGTCCACTGATCGAGTATGACAAACTCCCCTGATCAAGTATAAAAAAGTCCCCTGGTCGAGTATAACAATGTCCCCTGATCGAGTATAACAAAGTCCCCTGGTCGAGTATAACAAAGGCCCCTATTCGAGTATAACAAAGTCCCTTGATTTAGTATAACTAAGTCCCCCGATCGAGTATAACAAAGTACTCTGGTTGAGTATAACAAAGTCCCCTGATCGAGTATAACATATCCCCTAATCGAGTATAACAAAGTCCTCTGGTCGAGGATAAAAAAGTCCCTTGATCGCGTATAACAAAGTCCCCTGGTCGTGTATAACAAAGTCCCCTGATCGAGTATAACAAAGTCCCCTGATCCTAGTATAACAAAGCCCACTGGACGAGTATAACAAAGACACCTGAACCGAGTATATCAAATTCCCCTGATCGAATATAACATATCCCCTGGTCGAGTATAACAAAGTTTTCTAATCGAGTATAACAAAGGGCCCTGGTCGAGTATAACAAAGTTTTCTAATTGAGTATATCAAAGGCCCCTGGTCGAGTATAACAAAGTCCTCCGATCAAATATAACAAAGTCCTTTGATCGAGTATAACAAAGTCCCCTAATCAAGTATAACAAAGTCCCCTGGTCGAGTATAACAAAGGGCCCTGATCGAGTAAGAAAAAGTCCCCTGATCGAGTATAACAAAGTCCCCTAATCCTAGTATAACAAAGTCCCCTAATCCTAGTATAACAAAGCCCACCGGACGAGTATAACAAAGACACCTGAATCGAGTATAACAAAGTCCCCTGATCGAGTATAACAAAGTCCCTGGTGGAGTATATCAAAGTCCCCTGGTCGAGTATAACAAAGTTTTCTAATCGAGTATAACAAAGGCCCCTTGTCGAGTATAACAAATTCCTCTGATCAAGTATAACAAAGTCCCCTAATCAAGTATAACAAAGTCCCCTGGTCGTAAATAACAAAGTCACCTGATCGAGTATAACAAAAGGCCACTCATTGAGTATAACAAAGACCATTGGTCAAGTATAAAAAGTCCCCTGGACGAGTATAACAAAGTCCCTTGATCAAGTATAACATAGCCCATGGTCGAGTATAACAAAGTCCTCTGGTCGAGTATAAAAAAGTCCCCTGTTCGAGTATAATAAAGCCCCCTGCTCGAGTATAAGTAGGTCCCCTGATCGAGTATAAGAAAGACACCTGAATCGAGTATAACAAAGTCCCCTGATCGAGTATAACAAAGTCCCTGGTGGAGTATATCAAAGTCCCCTGGTCGAGTATAACAAAGTTTTCTAATCGAGTATAACAAAGGCCCCTAGTCGAGTATAACAAATTCCACTGATCAAGTATAACAAAGTCCCCTAATCAAGTATAACAAAGTCCCCTGGTCGTAAATAACAAAGTCACCTGATCGAGTATAACAAAAGGCCACTCATTGAGTATAACAAAGACCATTGGTCAAGTATAAAAAGTCCCCTGGACGAGTATAACAAAGTCCCTTGATCAAGTATAACATAACCCATGGTCGAGTATAACAAAGTCCTCTGGTCGAGTATAAAAAAGTCCCCTGTTCGAGTATAATAAAGCCCCCTGCTCGAGTATAAGTAGGTCCCCTGATCGAGTATAACAAAGTCCCCTCATCGAGTATAACAAAAGCCCCTCATCGAGTCCAAAAAAGGCCCCTAATCGAGTATAACAAAGTTCCCTGATCTAGTATAACAAAGGCCTCTGGTCGAGTATAACAAAGGCCCCTCATCGAGTATAACAAAGTCCCCTGATCGATTATAACAAAGTCACCTGTTCGAGTCTAACATTAAGTCCCCTTATCGAGTATAACAAATTCCCCTTATCGAGTATAACAAAGTCCCCTGATCGAGTATAACAAAGTCCCCTGATCGAGCATAACAAAGTCACCTAATCGATTATAACAAAGTCCCTTGGTCGAGTATAACAAAAGGCCCTGATCGAGTAGAACAAAGTCCCCTGATCAAGCATAACAAAGTCCCCTGATCCTAGTATAAGAAAGCCCCCTGGACGAGTATAACAAAGTCCCCTTATCGAGTATAATATATCGCCTGATCGAGTATAACAGAGTCCCTGGTGGAGTATAACAAAGTGCTCTGATCAAGTATAACAAAGTCCTTTGATCGAGTATAAAAAAGTCCCCTAATCAAGTAAAAAAAAGTCACCTGATTGAGTATAACAAAGTCCTCTGATCGAGTATAACATATCCCCTGATCGAGTATAACAAAGTCCTCTGGTCGAGTATAACAAAGTCCCCTGATCGAGTATAACAAAGTCCCCTTGTCGAGTATAGCAAAGTCCCCTGATCGAGTATAACAAAGGCCCCTCATCGAGTATAACATTGGTCATATATAGGAAAGTCCACTGATCGAGTATGACAAAGTCCCCTAATCAAATTCAAAAAAGTCCCCTGGTCGCGTATAACAAAGTCCCCTGATCGAGTATAACAAAGTCCCCTGGACGAGTATAACATATCCCCTGATCGAGTATAACAAAGTCTTCTGGTCGAGTATAAAAAAGTCCCCTGATTGCGTATAACAAAGTCCCCTGGTCGTGTATAACAAAGTCCCCTGATCGAGTATAACAAAGGCCCCTCATTGAGTATAACAAAGTCCTTTGGCCAAGTATAAAAACGCCCCTGGTCGAGTATAACAAAGTCCCCTGATCGTGTATAACAAAGTCCCCTGGTCAAGTATAGCATATCCCCTGATCGAATATAACAAAGTCCCTGGTGGAGTATAACAAAGTCCCCTGATCGAATATAACAAGTTCTCCTGGTCGAGTATAACAAAGTTTTCTAATCGAGTATAACAAAGGCCCCTCGTCGAGTATATCAAAGTCCTCTGTTTGAATATAACAAAGTCCCCTGATCGAGTATAACATATCTCCTGATCGAGTATAATAAAGTCCTCTGGTCGAGTATAACAAAGTCCCCTCATCGAGTATAACAAAGTACCCTTGTCGAGTATAAGAATGTCCCCTGATCGACTATAACAAAGGCCCCTCATCGAGTATAGCAAAGTCCATTGGTCAAATATAGGAAAGTCCACTCATCGAGTATAACAAAGTCCCCCGATCGAGTATAACAATGGCCTCTGGTCAAGTATGACAAAGTCTCCTGATCAAGTATAAAAAAGTCCCCTGGTCGAGTATAACAAAGTCCCCTAATCGAGTATAACAAAGTCCCCTGGTCGACTATAGCAAAGTCCCCTGATCGAGTTTAACAAAGCTCCCTCATCGAGTATAAAAGAGGCCCCGAATCGAGTATAACAAAGTCCCCTGGTTGAGTGTAACAAAGTCCCCTGATCAAGTATAACATATCCCCGGATTGAGTATAACAAAGTCCTCTTGTCGAGTATAAAAAAGTCCCCTGATCGAGTATAACAAAGTCCCCTGGTCGAATATAACAAAGTTTTCTAATCGAGTATGACATGTCCTCTGGTCGAGTATAACAAAGTCCCCTCATCGAGTATAACAAAGTCCCCTGGTCGAGTATAACAATGTCCCCTCATCGAGTATAACAAAGGCCCCTCATCGAGTATAGCAAAGTCCATTGGTCAAATATAGGAAAGTCCACTCATCGAGTATAACAAAGTCCCCCGATCGAGTATAACAATGGACTCTGGTCAAGTAGGACAAAGTCCCCTGATCAAGTATAAAAAAATCCCCTGGTCGAGTATAACAAAGTCCCCTTATCGAGTATAACAAAGTCCCCTGGTCGACTATAGCAAAGTCCCCTGGTCGAGTATAACAAAGTCCCCTGGTTGAGTATAACAAAGTCCCTGATCAAGTATAACATATCCCCTGATTGAGTATAACAAAGTCCTCTGGTCGAGCATAAAAAGTCCCCTGATCGAGTATAACAATGTCCCCTTGTGGAGTATAACAAAGTCCCCTCATCGAGTATAACAAAGGCCCCTCATCGAGTATAACAAAGTACATTGGTTATGTATAAAAAAGTTCCCTGATCGAGTATAACAAAGTCCCCTGGTCGAGGATAGCAAAGTCCCCTGATCGAGTATAAAAAAGCCTCCTGATCGAGTATAACAAAGTCCCCTAATCGAGTATAACAAAGCCCCCTGCTCGAGTATAACAAAGTCCCCTGGTCGAGTATAGCAAAGTCCCCTGATCGAGGTTAACAAAGCCTCCTGATCTAGTATAACAAAGTCCCCTGATCGAGTATAACAAATTCCCTTGATCTAGTATAACAAAGGCCCCTGACCGAGTATAACAAAGGCCCCTCATCGAGTATAAGAAAGTCTCCTGATCGAGTATAACAAAGCCGCCTAATAGAGTATAACAAAGTCCCCTGGTCGAGTATAACAAAGTCCCCTTATCGAAAAAAACAAAGTCCCGTAATCGAGTATAACAAAGTCCCCTGATCGAGTATAAATAAGTCCCCTGGCCCAGTATAACAAAATCCCTAGATCGAGCATACCAAAGTCCCCTGATCGATTATAACAAAGTCCCCCGGTCGAGTATAGCAAAGGGCCCTGATCGAGTAGGACAAAGACCTCTGATCGAGTATAACAGAGCTCCCTGGATGAGTATAACAAAGTCCCCAGATCGAGCATAAGAAAGTCCCCTAATCGATTATAACAAAGTCCCCTGATCCTAGTATAACAAAGTCCCCTGATCGAGAATAATATATCCCCTGATCGAGTATAACAAAGTCCCTGGTGGAGTATAACAAAGTCCCCAGGTCGAGTATAACAAAGTTTTCTAATCGAGGATAACATAGGCCCCTGGCCGAGTATAACAAAGTCCTCTGATCAAGTATAACAAAGTCCCCTGATCGAGGATAACAAAGTCACCTAATCAAGTATAACAAAGTCCCCTGATCGTGTATAACAAAGTACCCTGATCGAGTATAACATATCCCATGATCGAGAATAACAAAGTCCTCTGGTCGAGTATAACAAAGTCCCCTGATCGAGTATAACAAAGGCCCCTCATTGAGTATAACAAAGTCCATTAGTCAAGTATAAAAAAGTCCCCTGGTCGAGTATAACAAAGTCCCCTAATCGAAATTAACAAAGTCCCATGGTCGAGTATAACAAAGTTTTCTAATCGAGTATAACAAAGGCCCCTGGTTGAGTATAACAAAGTCTTCTGATCAAGTAAAACAAAGTCCTTTGATCGAGTATAAAGAAGTCCCCTTATCAAGTATAACAAAGTCCCCTGATCAAGTATAACAAAGTCCCCTGATTAAGTATAACATATCCCCTGCTCGAGTATAACAAAGTCCTCTGGTCGAGTATAACAAAATCACCTGATCGATTATAACAAAGTCCCCTGGTCGAGTAAAACAAAGTCCCCTCATCGATTATAGCAAAGTCCATTGGTCAAATATAGGAGAGTCCACTGATCGAGTATGACAAAGTCCCCTGATCAAGTATAAAAAAGTCCCCTGGTCGAGTATAACAAAGTCCCCTGATCGAGTATAACAAAGACCCCTGGTCGAGTATAACAAAGGCCCCTTATCGAGTATAACAAAGTCCCCTGATTGAGTATAACAAATTCCCCTGATCGAGTATAACAAAGTCCTCTGGTTGAGTATTACAAAGTCCCCTCATCGAGTATAACATATCCCCTGATCGAGTATAACAAAGTCCTCTGGTCGAGTATAAAAAAGTCCCCTGATCGAGTATAACAAAGTCCCCTGGTCGAGTATAACAAAGTTTTCTAATCGAGTATAACAAAGGCCCCTGGTCGAGTATAACAAAGTCCTCTGATCAAGTATAACAAAGTCCTTTGATCGCGTATAAAAAAGTCCCCTAATCAAGTATAACAGAGTCCCCTGATCAAGTATAACAAAGTCCCCTGGTCGAGTATAACAAAGCCCCTTATCGAGTATAACAAAGTCCCCTAATTGAGTATAACAAATTCCCCTGATCGAGTATAACAAAGTCCTCTGGTTGAGTATTGCAAAGTCCCCTGATCGAGTATAACATATCCCCTGATCGAGTATAACAAAGTCCTCTGGTCGTGTATAACAAAGTCCCCTGATCGAGTAAAACAAAGGCCCCTCATCGAGTATAACAAAGTCCCCTGATCGATTATAACAAAGCCGCCTAATCGAGTATAACAAAGTCCCCTCGTCGAGTATAACAAATTCCCCTATCGAGTGTAACAAAGTCCCCTTATCGAGTATAACAAAGTCCCCTGATCGAGTATAACAAAGGCCTCTGGTCGAGTATAACAATGTCACCTGATCGAGTATAACAAAGGCCCCTGATCGAGTATAGCAAAGTCCATTGGTTAAATATAGGAAAGTCCACACATCGAGTATAACAAAGTCTCCCGATCGAGTATAACAATGGCCTCTGCCCAAGTATGACAAAGTCCACTGATCAAGTATAAAAAAGTCCCCTGGTCGAGAATAACAAAGTCCCTAATCGAGTATAACAAAGTCCCCTGGTCGAGTATAGCAAAGTCCTCTGGTCGAGTAAAACAAAGCCCCCTCATCGAGTTTAACAAAGGCCCCTAATCGAGAATAACAATGTCCCCGGATTGAGTATAACAAACTCCCCTGATCGAGTATAACAAAGTCCCCTGATCGAGTAAGACAAAGTCCCCAGATCGATTCTAACAAAGTCCCCTGATCGAGTATAAAAAAGCCCCCTAGACGAGTTTAACAAAGTCCCCTGATCGAGTATAACAAAGTCCCCTGATCGAGTATAACAAAATCCCCTGGTCCAGTATAACAAAGTCCCCTAATCGAGTAGAACAAATCCCCTGCTCGAGTATAACAAAGTCTCCAGGCCCAGTATAACAAAGTCCCCAGATTGAGCATAACAAAGTCCCCTGATCGATTATAACAAAGTCCCCTGGTCGACTATAGCAAAGTCCCCTGGTCGAGTATAACAAAGCCCCGTCATCGAGTATAACAAAGGCCCCTAATCGAGTATAACAAAGTCCTCTGATCGAGTATAACAAAGTCACCTGAACGAGTATAACAAAGTCACCTGATCGAGTATAACAAAGTCCCCTGGTGGAGTATAACAAAGTCCCATCATCGAGTATAACAAAGGCCCCTCTACGAGTATAACAAAGTCCATTGGTCAAGTATAAAAAAGTTCCCTGGTCGAGTATAACAAAGTCCCCTAATCGAGTATAACAAAGTCCCCTGGTCGACTATAGCAAAGTTTCCTGGCGAGTATAACAAAGCCCCAATCATCGAGTATAACAAAGGCCCCTAATCGAGTATAACAAAGTCCAACTTTCGAGTATAACAAAGTCCCCTGGTCGAGGATAGCAAAGTCCACTGATCGAGTATAAAAAAGCCTCCTGATCGAGTATAACAAAGTCCCCTAATCGAGTATAACAAAGACCCCTGATCGAGTGTAACAAAGGCCTCTGGTCGAGTATAACAAAGTCCCCTGATCGAGTATAACAAAAATCCCCTGATCGAGTATAACAACGTCTCATGGCCCAGTTTAAAAAAGTCCCCAGATCGAGCATAACAAAGTCCCCTAATCGATTATAACAAAGTCCCCTGGTCGAGTATAACAAAGGACCCTGATCGAGTGAGACAAAGTCCCCTGAATCGAGTATAACAAAGTCCCCTGATCGAGCATAACATATCCCATGATCGAGTATAACAGAGTCCCTGGTGGAGTATAACAAAGTCCCCTGGTCGAGTATAACAAAGTTTTCTAATCGAGTATAACAAAGGCTTCTGGTCGAGTATAACAAAGTCTTCTCATCAAGTATGACAAAGTACTTTGATCGAGTATAAAAAAGTCCCCTAATCAAGTAAAACAAAGTCACCTAATCGAGTATAACAAAGTCCCCTGATCGAGTATAACATAACCCCTGATCGAGTATAACAAAGTTCTCTGGTCGAGTATAACAAAGTCCCCTGATCGAGTATAACAATGTCCCCTGGTCGAGTATAGCAAAGTCCATTGGTCAAATATAGGAAAGTCCACTGATCGAGTATGACAAACTCCCCTGATCAAGTATAAAAAAGTCCCCTAGTCGAGTATAACAATGAGCCCTGATCGAGTATAACAAAGTCCCCTGGTCGAGTATAACAAAGGCCCCTAATCGAGTATAACAAAGTCCCTTGATTTAGTATAACTAAGTCCCCTGATCGAGTATAACAAAGTACTCTGGTCGAGTATAACAAAGTCCCCTGATCGAGTATAACATATCCCCTAATCGAGTATAACAAGGTCCTCTGGTCGAGGATAAAAAAGTCCCTTGATCGCGTATAACAAAGTCCCCTGGTCGTGTACAACAAAGTCCCCTGATCGAGTATAACAAAGTCCCCTGATCCTAGTATAACAAAGCCCACTGGACGAG
>NW_024749198.1:0-95000 GCF_018991925.1 Homarus americanus
TTCCGAAAAGTCGATAATCTACTTTCGAAAAGTAGAAAATCTATCTACTTTTGGGAGAAATGATAACCAACTTTCGGAAAGTAGATATTTCCCATTTTTTGATGATAAGTTTCGTTTTTCTATGATAATCTTCGCAAAATTAGGTAATATTTCCCCAAATTCAGAAAATCTGCTTCCCCGAAAAGTCGATAATCTACTTTCCCGAAAAGTGAAAATCTATCTACTTTCGGAAAGTAAATAACCAACTTTCGGAAAGTAGATATTTCCCATTTTTATATGATACAAATTTCCGTTTTCTATGATAATCTACTTCGCGTAATTATTTCCAAAATTAATCTCCCCGAAAGTCGATAATCTCTTTCCGAATGAAAATCTACTTTTCGGGAAGTGATAATACTTTCGGAAAGAGATTTTCCCAGTTTTATGATTACATTTTTTTATGATAATCTGCGCAAAATTAGGTAATATTTTCCCCAGAATTCGAAAATCTACTTCCCGAAAAGTCGATAATCTACTTTCGAAAATGAAAATCTATCTACTTTTCGGGAAAGTAGACTCTTAACTTTCGGAAAGTGAATATTTCCCGTTTTATGATACAATTTCCGTTTTTCCTGTGATAATCTACTTGCAGAGTGGGTAATATTTCCCCAAAATTCGAAAATCTACTTCCGAAAGTCGATAATCTACTTTCGAAAAGTAGAAATATACTTTTGGGGATAATATTTCGGTAGATATTTCCCGATATGATACAAATTTCGTTTTCTGTGATAATCTGCTTCGCAAAATTGGGTAATATTTCATTCAATCTTTCGAGTCGATCACTTTCGTGAAATCTATCTACTTTTCGGGAAAGTAGATAACCAACTTTCCCGGAAAGTAGATATTTCCCATTTTTATGAAACAAATTTCCCGTTTTCTATGATTATCTACTTCGCAAAATTAGGTAATATTTCCCCCAAAATTCGAAAATCTACTTCCCCGAAAAGTCGATAATCTACTTTCCCAAAAAGTAGAAAATCTATCTACTTTTCGGGAAAGTAGATAACCAACTTTCCCGGAAAGTAGATATTTCCCATTTTTATGATACAAATTTCCCGTTTTCTATGATAATCTACTTCGCAAAATTAGGTAATATTTCCCCCAAAATTCGAAAATCTACTTCCCCGAAAAGTCGATAATCTACTTTCCCGAGAAGTAGAAAATCTATCTACTTTTCGGGAAAGTAGATAACCAACTTTCCCGGGAAGTAGATATTTCCCATTTTTTATGATACAAATTTCCCGTTTTCTATGATAATCTACTTCACAAAATTAGGTAATATTTCCCCCAAAATTCGAAAATCTACTTCCCCGAAAAGTCGATAATCTACTTTCCCAAAAAGTAGAAAATCTATCTACTTTTCGGGAAAGTAGATAACCAACTTTCCCGGAAACTAGATATTTCCCATTTTTTATGATACAAATTTCCCGTTTTCTATGATTATCTACTTCGCAAAATTAGGTAATATTTCCCCCAAAATTCGAAAATCTACTTCCCCGAAAAGTCGATAATCTACTTTCCCAAAAAGTAGAAAATCTATCTACTTTTCGGGAAAGTAGATAACCAACTTTCCCGGAAACTAGATATTTCCCATTTTTTATGATACAAATTTCCCGTTTTCTATGATTATCTACTTCGCAAAATTAGGTAATATTTCCCCCAAAATTCGAAAATCTACTTCCCCGAAAAGTCGATAATCTACTTTCCGAAAAAGTAGAAAATCTGTCTACTTTTCGGGAAAGTAGATAACCAACTTTCCCGGAAAGTAGATATTTCCCATTTTTTATGATACAAATTTCCCGTTTTCTATGATAATCTACTTCGCAAAATTAGGTAATATTTCCCCGAAAATTCGAAAATCTACTTCCACGAAAAGTCGATAATCTATTTTCCCGAAAAGTAGAAAATCTATCTACTTTTCGGGAACGTAGATAACCAACTTTCCCGGAAAGTAGATATTTCCCATTTTTATGATACAAATTTCCCGTTTTCTATGATTATCTACTTCGCAAAATTAGGTAATATTTCCCCCAAAATTCGAAAATCTACTTCCCCGAAAAGTCGATAATCTACTTTCCCGATAAGTAGAAAATCTATCTACTTTTCGGGAAAGTAGATAACCAACTTTCCCGGAAAGTAGATATTTCCCATTTTTTATGATACAAATTTCCCGTTTTCTATGATTATCTACTTCGCAAAATTAGGTAATATTTCCCCAAAAATTCGAAAATCTACTTCCCCGAAAAGTCGATAATCTACTTTCCCGAAAAGTAGAAAATCTATCTACTTTTCGGGAAAGTAGATAACCAACTTTTCCGGAAAGTAGATATTTCCCATTTTTTATGATACAAATTTCCCGTTTTCTATGATTATCTACTTCGCAAAATTAGGTAATATTTCCAAATTCGCCAGAAAATCTACTCAAAAAGTCCATAATCTACCGGTGCAGAAAATTATCTACTTTTTTCGGGAAAGTAGATAACCAACTTTCCAGAAAGTAGATATTTCCATTTTTATGATACAAATTTCCCGTTTTCTATGATTATCTACTTCGCAAAATTAGGTAATATTTCCCCCAAAAGTCGAAAATCGACTTCCCCAAAAAGTCGATAATCTACTTTCCCGAAAAGTAGAAAATCTATCTACTTTTCGGGAAAGTAGATAACCAACTTTCCCGGAAAGTAGATATTTCCCATTTGTTATGATACAAATTTCCCGTTTTCTATGAATGCCTACAGCTGGGCTCTAGCCGCAAGACTCCGGCTAGTCTAGCGCCTCGGTGTACGTTATAAGCCGCTTGGACTGGGCGGCTGCTCTCACGTCCACAAGAAAAATTATACCGTACAGCCTATCATCTTTTTGTAGTTCTTAAATATCGTCCAGATCATTAATAAAGCTGTAGCAGTATAGCCACGGTGTTTTACTTTTTACCTATGCAGGTTACAACATACAAATTACAATTAGGATGGTAGAAATAGTTGTTACAAATAGGCCAAGGAGTCGGAGTCGGAGTCGGAGTCGGAAGCATAAAAATTTGAGGAGTCGGAGTCGGAGTCGAAGGTTTTGTCTTCGACTCCACAGCCCTGGTTAACACCATAGATACAGTAACTTATATATTACTACAAGGGGTTACAGTGTTCAATAGTGATCTATGGTGTACCTTACATAACCGTTTGAACGTTATGTACTGTATCACTGTAGTTATGTGAAGAATAAAGGAAAACCCCCTTTGCTGTAACCTTCTCTGTGTAACGATTATGTAACTTTGGATCAAGTAACTGTATATTCATGTAACACGTCTATACATCTCATTACATGTTAACATACATACCTGTACATATACAAAGGAAGAGAGAGAGAGAGCGAGAGAGAAATTAACCAGAAAACCTAAAAAAGAAAAAAACTACTTGTGGATGCCGTTTGAACATTGTCGTTGATGTGTTATTGATGTTGTTGTTGTTGTCAAATAATCCTCCCCCACCACACGTCCTCCTCATCACCATGGCAACCAGAAGACAGCAACACACCTGCAGACAAAACACGACCAAGTCAGAGGGAGAAAAGAGGGAGGGTGATGGTGAGAGTGGATAGTGGACAGACACAGAGGGAGATGGTGGTGTGTGGAGGAGATGATGGTGTGTCCTCTAACACACCACACACTCCTCTAACACACCACACACTCCTCTAACACACCACACACTCCTCTAACACACCACACACCCCTCTAACACTCCACACATTCCTCTAACACACCACACACCCCTCTAACACACCACACACCCCTCTAACACACCACACTCCTCTAACACACCACACACCCCTCTAACACACCACACACCCTCTAACACACCACACACCCCTCTAACACTCCACACACCCTCTAACACACCACACACCCCTCTAACACACACACACCACCTCCTCTAACCACCACACCCCCCCACACACCACACACACCCCCACACCACACACCCCCTAACACTCCACACACCCCTCTAACACACCACACACCCCCCAACACCCACACCCTCTAACACACCACACCCCTCTAACACAACACACCACACACACCTCTAACACACCACACACCCTAACACACCACACACCCCTCTAACACCCACACACCCCCAACACACACACACACACACCCCCTCTAACACACCACACACTCCTCTAACACACCACACACCCCTCTAACACTCCACACACCTCTCTAACACACCACACACCCCTCTAACACACCACACACCTCTCTAACACACCACACACCCCTCTAACACACCACACACCCCTCTAACACACCACAGACCCCTCTATCACACCACACACCCCTCTAACTAGATGATTTTCTTGAACTTTAATCTGTTATCTTCAAAGGAAAGGAAGCACAAAATGTATCTTTAAATACTTTATTATACAAAAGCACAGATAAATATACAGACATGATCATTTCAACAGCGTATTCGGTATTTACAACTGTCTGCCTCATGCACATAACTGGCTTAAAAATACAATTATGAATAATACTCATTGACTTATTCCCATTCATATAAAACAAAAAAGTATCCACACATGAGTGGTTGTGGGTGCAAACATATATAATACTTTCATATAGAAACATTTTCGAAAGCTATTTTTAATATCTAGTAAATTTTAAAGATTCCAGCCTTTTGCTTCATTTATCCGATTGATTGGTATTCACGCTGAAATTCTAAATTAACTTTTTTTTTCCAAATAAATATTACAAAGAATCTCAAAACCCAAGTATTCTTCAAGCATGTATGGAAAGTAGACCACTAGCTGCCAGTTTCCAAATGCTAATAAATGTAGCGGTATATTACTACAGCAAAATGCGTAATCCCCACCACTCTTCCAATTTGGTTTCTTACTGTTGTAGTTAACAATCATCCTTGACAGTTTTTGGTTTTTTGTCTATTAAAGCATTTTATACTGCACTGTTGTTTCACTAATTCAGACATATTATCCAGGTCCACCACAAGTATGTCATGATGTGTTAAGAACTCTGTCACTTATATACTGGGTCCCAGACTAGCCGACACTGCCCTGGCCAAGAGGTTACAACCCAGATTTGTAAGATACCGAACGCAGGACACGGATACGAGCTTGGCTCAGGCAGCAGTGCGAGTGCCGCAGTCACGGTGTAACACATAATCGGCGATGCTACACAATAATGAAAAAAGTTAACCAGACTCCGGCCGGCAATGAGAATGTATAAGAAGACATTTGGCAACGTGTACATTCACCAGGGCTTGGAAGACCCTCTCCTACCCAGAATGCCATCACAATATGAAAAAAATATATATATAAAAAATAAAATAAAAAATAATTATTGAAATACTTGTACATTGGACACACACTAAGGTAAATTTCATAAAATGTTATGGGATTTAGTCTACTAGGAAAGATTTTGGTTCCTTGGGAGGGAAATACATACAAGACAAAGGAAATAAGCTAAAAGACGTAACATATTAGATGACTTCATGGGTCACTCTATCACACTAGTACAAGATGGAAGTATCAAAGGATATGCAATAAGTAGGCATCACTGAACCAGAGAAAGTAAAGGATGAACTATTACACAAAACATGTCACTTTCCTTGTATGCTCATAACAACAAATAGACCAGTCTTTAAAATAGACTCACACAGGTCACTGCAAAATAACATACTGTACACACCCAAAATTTTCAGGAAAACACAAATCACATATATATTGTAAGTACAGAAGCCGAGGTCACCATGTCCTTCTCACATGTTCACTGGACCTATGTGCTCTGTTTTAACCATTTAACAACCAAAGTGTTTTGTTTTCTATAACAAAATTAAAAATATGAGAACAAATAGAAATAACAGTATAAAAAAAATTCAACTAAACTGATTATAAATGTTGTTAAGAAACTTTTAAATGGAATTAAAAACTCTCATAAACATTATGAGCTAGATAAAACCATAGACAATAACGACAGTCACAATAGAATAGTCAGTCTGCATGTCTAACATAGGAAGATAGACAACAGATGACTTGGACAGCACAAGTTGACAGTCAAAACATAATAGAATAAAAAAAGTTTATAAAAGTCATGAAAAACAAATGCCACTGAAAATGGCTCCTTTCAAGCATTCCTCTGAAAGTGATTACCCTAAGTAAGGCATCATTTGTTCCTCTCCCCTCAAGCTCCTACAGGGTACACACAGTTAACCCTCATCAAGGAGAAATTCTCCTCCAGGTTATGTAAATTTCTACCACAAAAATAAGCTAATCTTTTATCAATTTTAACACTGACTTGTAGCTACATTGCCAATCCACTTCACATCAAGAAGGAAAAAAATTATATAACAGTAATCTCAGTGGTAATCATCTGTAGTACAGCAATTAACTCAACTTATCTAAGCACGGAGACGAAATCCTTCATCCCGGTCTTAAATAAAATGTTATTGCACTTAAATTTGGAAGAGTTAAATGCACCACTAGATCATACACATAAACATAAAGTCATGGTCTTGTGAAACGGAAGACTAAAAATCTATGGTTCCCAAAATAAAAAAGGGTCTATACAGTTTAGTTGATAGGATATGCAAACAGAAGCTTTATCTGCATTGTACTTTGAAGAAACTTTCATCAGGTAATATATTCATGGTATGTGTGGAAGGAAATTACAAACTGCATCAAGCAGCACTAATGATATTCCCTCTGAGATAATGTATTGACTTAATTAGTTTAATGATACAAAACTACTTTTTCTTTTTTTCTGCTTTCTCTGCTAGTTTTTCGGCTTTCTTCTGTAGCTTTTCTCTCTCCTTTTTCTCTTTCTCTGCTTGTTTACGTTCTTTTTCTACCGCTATTCTTAGTTCTTTAACCTGTAAGAGACAAAGACACATTATGTTATAGTTCTATGGAAACAGTACATATGAATAACACTTCTTCCTTTTTTTCAGGCTACAAGAGGACACTGTGGCTGGCACTTCACTTCCAACTGCCAATGTTAGGTTCCTGTTGACAAGTTGGTGGACTAGGAGCACCCTAGACACAAACCAGGGACCCTCAAGACAGGAGATGTATCGTATTTGTTCAGCTGCTGCTCCCCTCCCCCTACGCTATCATCATAAGGTAAGGACAACTATAATATTCATATAATGCCAAAGGTTATTACATACTACTTGTCTGTTTCAGTGTGTCAGTGATGGAATGGACATCCTCAACTAAGCGCAACAAAATTTGTCAATCAACAGTAAGAAGAAATTTCTCCTAATCTAATCAGTCAATCATAATAATTGGCATGTCTCCTCACAAAAGAGACTAACAACTTGAGGAAATAACCTAATTCCTTCCCAGAACTGTTAAAGGTCTTGTCACATTAGTACTGTATATATACCTCTTCAACTTTTAAACATAACATGAAACAAACCTAAATCAGCAAAAAGCACATCAGTCAAACATATAACAAATGACGTCTACACTTTACCTTTCTCTTCAGTTTGCTCTTCTCGTCGGCTGGCAGCCCTAATGACTTGAGATCTCGTATATCTAAATTAAGTAGTCTAGGGCCGGTCATGCCAATATCTTGGAAACGTCCGACGCAGCTCTCTAGCCCTTGGACCACCAGCCACTGACTGACCTGTAAACAGTCACAAGAATGAGCCAACATCCCATTACCTCGACATTATCTTTCAGTGAATCCGAGAACACAGAACCAACTCATCAAATAAATGCAAACCAATTCAAACTTAAAAACCTATAAGGAATAAAAACGAGCTTGGGAAAATAACACTAATAAAAAAAATAAATAAATAAACAAATAAATAAATAACATATAAAACAATGAGTGCATATTTTGGTTCCATAAATGCTCTTGCAGTCCAACACTCAACACTAATGTTATTGCAAGGAGTCGTAAATGTGCCAACACACACACACACACTAGATCATTTTTATCGAGTCATTTCTTTTCCCGTTAAGAATGCACAATTTCTATGTCTTCGTGCTGTATTCTATAAGTATGTCATAAAAATATATACAGTATACTGTACAACCTGAGCAACAATACAGTCCATTTAAATCCACAGTTCTCCAAAAGTCTCCAGATGTGTAAAATCCTGGTCAATATTATACACAATTATCACAACAAATAGTCACGATTCACACTTGCCACTTCATGTAGCTAATAGAGAGATATTAGCGAGAATAATGATAAGAGCACAGTTTAAGAATATGTATACTGTACTGTTGCTCAAGCTGGAAAAATAAGTACAGCTCCTCCCCGACGGGGTTAGGGACCCAAATCCAGGTCGTAAGTCTTAAATACATACAAAATCTTAAATGGATGTCTCTTTTTCTTCTCAGCACCACAAAACTCTCACTTTTAAGCTTGCCAGCCATTTTAAAGTGAATTACAAACGAAAATTCTTTCTGTGTACTGACGTTGGGACTCGAAAATACGTAATTTGACAAAACTTTGGTACGACTGAGGCAGGTCGTAAGTGCGGGTGGTCGTAAGTCGGGTAGGAGCTGTACAGTGTATTGTAATAAAATAAACTATACTGTACATTCTCTTGACAGTAAATCAATCAGATACATTAAGCATGCAGTGAATGTGAGGGGTTGCTTAAACTGTTAACACTCACCACATCTATGGAGATAAATTAACAATACCAATGTACTTAAAAAATAAAATAAATACAACTGAAGAGATTACAGTACTATACCAAGTTGGGTGAACTTATTTGTATGTCAGTACAGTATTATACAGGTATCCCTCGCTATACAAATGGGTTACGTTCCTGAAAATTCATTTGCCAAGTGAATTTTCATCAAGCAAATAAAATGACCTATGGGAAAAATAGGGTTCGGTTCCCCAATGAAATGAAAACCCCCAATATCACACCCAAAAACATGAAATTGATTCACAAACAACATAAAACCTACTTAATTAATGATAAATAGTACACAATTACTGTAAATTACTTTCTAACATATTAAAAACATTAATAAAATATAATCTAGATGAAAAAATGCAGCTAAAACCATTAGTAAAAACTAAATCAAAGTTTAACACAAACGTCATTTGCATCGACAGTGGCTGCATTAAAAGTGGTCGCCCTAAAGCCTAGCCATGGCAACCTAGCCTGGCTGGGGATGCTCCCCCTCTTACTCTCTCACTCACAAAGGAATGTTCATTCCTTTTCTCATTTTGGCCTTAGATAGTTATTTCTTTTTAATTTTTTTTAAACATCAGTGTGTAGGATTGTATGTGCATGTAACAGTGGAAAAAAAAAGTGAAGAAAGTTCATTTTATCTACCCAAAATTAATTGTTGAAAAAATAACCATATCATAACTCCTACCTCAGCCTGGTAGGGAGAGTGCTAGGGGGATGTGGCCGCCCCAGCTGACTCCCGGGGGAGTGTGATTTTAATTTTTGCCGGGACCCAAATTTGTCTATGAGGAGGAAGCTATCGTAAGATAAATGTTTGAATAATGAGGGATACCTGTAGTGTGTTCAACCCTTCAATTCAGTCAACATCCATCATCACCTCTGCATCACGGGGCATTATAAAAACAATATATTTAAGGGTAAGCTACAATAACCTTACCTCTTCTAAATAAGCAACAGTACCATAAAAGAATGAATTCAAACATGGTTCCTCTAATAGCAATAAAAATGTCACTACTATGATGCCAATAACCGAAGAGATATATTCCTGACTCTCCATCAGTCCACCATATTCAGAAATATTTTAGGTAATAATCTACTGCAACACCTGAAAATATTATACAGTAAAACACAATGATTAAATTTAGCTCCAGACTTTTACCAAATAGCAAGAGGTTTCAGGGGAATTTTTTTTTTAATATTATTTGTTGTTTTATTGTATGTCGGCTCAACTACCAAAACAGTAGGTAAAGACTGTAATGGAAGGGCTGGTTGTGTGTCACTGTTATTAAGTTTACCATTACTTTAGAGTACCATCAACAGTGCACATGTCTAATACTGATTTCTATTTCGTTAGACTTCATTTAACAAGATATACATATAGACAGCCAGCAATACCATTATTATTAATAATCTTGGCAGTTATGTTGTGACAGATTCAGCCCGACACGGTTACACGTGAAGCTCAGAGTGTCAGGAATACTCCCCACGGCTACACTACCTGCTCCTTGGTCCAGTCGACCACGGGTGCGGTCTGCCACATGTGCGACCGTTTGGTCCTCTCAGTAGGAGGTTGGGTAAGGGAGAGGGAACTCTGGGACCCTAAAGATGCGCCTGAGCCCTCATCCCCTGACCCTAAGGATGCAGGACCGCTGCTTAAGTCCCCACTGCTGCCATCTACACCTGGCATATTGAGCTGGGTCACTACTGGTTACATGGTACACAAGTGCTGAGGCTGTTTACCAGCGCCACCATCTTTAAGGTCAAGCTTGTAAGAATTAAAACAAATAGGCAAGAGGCTTTTGGGTCTCACAGGACAACAGATGGAAGTGAAAACAAAAGAAATAGCAAAATAATTCTATAAACAACACAATCATAATTATAATCAAAGGTAATCATATCTATAATCAAAGATAATATTAGCATTGTCAAGCATGGCACTAAAACTGATCATTACTAGTCTACAAATTTATACCTACAACTGACTTAATCAACTGTTTCATATTTCAACATTATATTATACTAAAGAACAAATAATTACCTTCATAAACTCTATTTAACTCTAATGTCTCTGATATACTGACAATTACTCCAATTTAATATACATTTTACATTATAAACAAGAGTTGAATATCACCTAAAACTAATAACACAGCATTTAAGTTAAGTGAGATGAAGCAACTAAGAAAAATATCAACCTAACTAGCAACTGTAACTTCTATTTAACTAGTGACTGTAACTTATACCTAACTAGTGACTGTAACTCATACCTAACTAGTGATTGTAACTCATACATAACTAGTGATTGTAACTCATACCTAACTAGTGATTGTAACTTTAACACTACATAACGCTGAAATCCTCATAACAACAAGGGGGTCGTAAGCTCTCTGTTCACCTACAATAATCCTACCTACAATTACTATGTCTGATTGTAAGAAATACTTAATGGTTCCTTATGTTGGCTGCAGGACAAATAAAAGTGTTCAAAGTTTTAAGTGTATATAAATTATTCTACACAGTAATTTGTGTTTAAGGATTGTGGGAAAACAAAGAGTTGTATTGTGTTGACTTTGTGAAATAAGATCATGGGGAAACTGGTTATGGGAGGAGGAAGGAGAGAGAAAGAGAGAGCTAGAGTTTTATTTAAAGAAGATTCCTACATCAAAATGACCTATAAAGTTTAATTTGTTGTTTGTACGATTTTTTTTGTTAGTGATGTGTTCAAATAAAAATCACGAAGGGAGTTGTGATTTTGTTATACTGTATATGAAACCAAGCTTGGAATTTCTTATTGGCTGTCAACTATGGGAATTACTGCCATCTGATTGGCCGAGTTGTCCCTTTAGGAAAAAATTTAAAATCTCTTCCTGGCAAATGTACTTTTTTTGCACCTCATTTATTTTGGCTATTACATCCATTTCATGAAATTCCAGGCCTGTTAAACTCACATTATATAAACCCTATGCTATAATTTGTGAATGACTGGAGAGAGACTTGATCAATACAGTACTAAACTGGCTAAGCTAACTAGAGGTCTTGCTTTACCTTCTAGAAACACTGTGTTACCTGGTCCTAGTTTGTGTGTTGGTATAGAAGAATCAAGCGGTCTCTGGCTCAGCAGCACCACGCCTGAAGGGTTGGCACTGACGCCGCTCACCGGACTGGCGTGTATGCTGCTGCGGCCTAATCTCGGAGACTGAGATCCAGCGTTGCTGTCGCGCATTGATTCCCGGCCACCCTGTCATAAAACACGTAGACAAATTAAGAGAGAAAATAATGCTGTCAAAAAGGAAAAATACTAAAACAAGTAAAAACTTATAAAAAACAAAGAAATTGACATACAAAACTATCTATAAAATTTTCTACCTTTAAAAGAGTAGCATAAATGCAGGGCCGGCCCCAGCTACAGTATGTGGGGCTGCACAGGGCCCCCATCACTTAGGGGGCCCCCTCTTGGATACACTATAAGCTAGAGCCAGTCCTGCATAAATGTTTAGCAAAAGATCCATCAACATTATATAAAACATTTGTCTGTCATCATTCTTGAACACTGTCTTAGTTCTCACAGAAGGCAAGTAAGTGTCTTCAGTAGCTTGACGTATAAATAAATAAATATTAATGAGAAAATAAAGGCTACTGGTGAAGGTGAGAGAAACACCAGAAATAATTCAAGCTGGTGTCATACAGTACAGTACCCTCAGGTGGATAATGTACAATGACTGTACCTTATCTGGCAGTGCAAATTATTTACATGATAATGATAGCACAATGAGGAACATATTACCATTGTACATGAGTAAACTGTACAGCATAAGACTAATCTGTGAAATGTAAGCCCACATAGTCTGGCATAAACCTGACATAATATACATTTTATCAAGTGTAAAATACTGTAAGATGATTTCACATCACCCGGGATCTCTAAGTTCACTCAACTTACACACCAGACCTAATGCATCTACTGATACTTTCACAAAACAACAAATGAATCTGATGTTGTCTGCTATAAGGTTGAATACCACACTTGTCTATTTTTATAACAAATATCAAAACCCATAAATTTGGTTTAAAATAGGTGAGTGAAGTTAGGACATCAAGGTGAAACATTTACACTGTCAATAACTCTCATGTGAAGCCCTACAGATAAGACTGATATACAGTACTGCATACATCCACCAGCCTACAGAACAGTTGACAAGGGGGTGTAGGATCAGGGGGTGGTGGGAGGAATGGGGGTGGGATCAGGGGTGGTAGGAGGAATGGGGGGTGGGAACGGGGGTGGGGAGGATCAGGGGGATGAACAGGGGTGGTGAGGGGTGGGAACAGGGGTGGTAGGATCAGGGGTGGGGAGGAATGGGGGTGGATCAGGGGGTGATGGGAACAGGGGGTGGTAGGATCAGGGGGTGGTGGGAACAAGAACACCTCGGACACTAAAAATTTTGAAAACCACACATATTAATGGTAGTCTTAAGTTTGGTTCGTGTAAATATATTAAAATTCTAACACATTGGGGTGATGTTATAGCACGGCTTGATACTGTATGGTTGTTCTCAGTCCCTATGCCATACTACAGGGCCATTTATCATATTTTATTCAAGAAACCAAAATGATTATATGCAACAAAGTCTAATGATTGCAGAGAAGATTTATGTTCTTTTCAATAATAATCAGAATTTATTCCTATTGATTTTTCAAGTCTTGTTTACCGAACGTCGTAAAGCATAGTAATCATTTAGGGTTCTCAAATAAAAGAATTACTTTGTATAAGGTGACCCGACTGTATGGCAATTCTTAAGATGTGTTAAGTAACAATTTTTAGGGAGAGTAGACAGGTCAGTTTGTATTTCTCCGTGTTTACAATTAAATATTCTAATATGTATTAATTTAGTTGATAATTATACTTCTCAAAACCATATCAAGAGAGGAAAAAAAAAGTTGGTTTGAAACAGTACCTGGCAGATTCTTTTTTCTTATGAATTTAAATTTTTATTCAATCCTCAACTCACACACTGGAGGTACTGTATTATTCATTCTAATTAAGAGGGAGTTCTGTCATGATCACTTTACTTATAAGAGAGTAAAGTCAAGACCACATTACATACAAGTGAAGAGTGTAGGAGTTTCTATGGTGTATTTACAGTACAAAATACAGGTTACCGTGGCCTTATTTACAACACGGAGAGTAGCTGTAACGACTCTACTTACAGTAACATTGTGACCACTGTACTCCCTGGAGATTAACTTCACGATGCCCCTACTTACAGGAGAGTAAAATGCAGATTGTGAGCGCTGAGGGGAGCTGACGGGGTGCACCGCCTGACCCTGAGCGACCACGTGTGCTGTTGACGACAAAGGAACAGGAGCACTGATTACTGGCTTCTTGCCCACTGGAAGAGAAAACCCTTGATTGACGCTTGTTCGTGTGCACCTCGACTACTACGCGTGTCTGTTCGAAATTTTGATATGCAGATTGACTGTATTTTACCGAGCATCAATTTGACAACTGTTGTATCGCTACAATGATGCCGATATTGCATGAGGTATATTTCATTCTACACTACTGTACTCTACAAGTAACAACGAGATCAATTACTACTTTAGGCAAAATATAAGTGCAAAAACTTCATGCAGACTAAACAATAAAAATCTTTTTAATTTAAACCAACTGCTTTCAGAAAAACAATCTCTCAAAGCAGTTGTTAAAGCAGTCCACGGTGCACCGTCACAAAATCAAGAGCTTTTCACTACAAAAACAAAAAAAGTCTAAAATACAAAGTAAGAAGCACAGTATCAAAACTATGACCTGAGCAAGAAAATAAAAGGGAACTCAACAAGAGGCCGAGACAAGACATGCATCAAGCAGAACATACGGTGTTGCCAGTGTTGCTGTGTGGGAACTGAGGCTAAAAAAGAACAAGAGTAACACCGTTTAGTAAAATACACCAGTAATGTTCTCAGTCAATATAAAACTATGCAGAGGAAATCCTATCAATATCAGCTTACTGTCAAAAAAGTCTTGAGATGTACTTTAGGCATCGTGGCGATTGCACGTTGCATAATGATCTTCAAACTATGGGAGAGCAAGACCAATTAATGAATACTCTACATAAAATAATACAGATAATCTTTCTAGGCCATTGGAAAGTAAAATACAAAATAAACTTATGATCATCCTACAGCATGATACCTTAACTTGTGTATGATGAGTTATGAATTATTTGGCTCCTCTGAATTTACAACACTGAATACTATACCACATGTGCACTTGGAGGCTATCACCAGCTGTCTTTACTTGTCACTTTTTACATTTCTCTCATATCAGTTGTCCTCATCATTCCTCCTCCAAATTTCTTTGAGGTTGTTATGCAGTGAGAGAATGAAGTATCTTCCCGGCTTTGGTCGAAGTATAATGAAACCTAACTACCCAACACAGTGGCGACCTCTTCCCTTGGTCCACATGGCTGCCGTCAAACCCCTCCGAGAAGCTATTTCATTCTCTCGCTGTGCCTTTTAATCCACCCCACACATGTTTGGGTGTGTAGAAAAGATAATAAATAAACATACTGATACTGGAGGGATTCATCCATTTGTGTTTCTTTTTGTAAGTGTAGATTGCTTGTGTTGACTCCATTAACATTATACATCCCAGAGATGACAACACAACACAACACAGCCAAGAAGAAACACTGAACTCTGATGCTAGTTTCTCTGCTCCACTACACATCACTTGGCAGAAGCATTGTATCACTCACAACACAAACATTTCATTGTGAATTAGTTGACCAAGGACGTTAATTTCTAGTATTTCTTTTTTTTATAGTTTTCACCAGTCGTTAGCTTACCAGCCATTAGGGCGGTCGTTCTGTTCTATGTTATCACCTCTATTGAACAGCGTCAGTACAAGAGGAAGCCACAGTACCCGGAGAAAACCTACAATGTTTAAGGTCGCACTTTATGACAGCTTGTGTCTTAAGTAAATTAACCTAAAGACAAGTACCAACCTTAAGACACTAACCATACTATAAAAGACAAGCTTGTACAGAGAATCTTTGTTATTTGTCAGGTATAAACAGTTTTATAGTCAGGATATACTAAGTGAGACAGTTTACCAGTATCTTCTCTCATCTGTGCAACTTTTTTTTTTTACAGGATAAAATAAATTATCCAGTTTATCCTCTCACCGTAACAGTCACGTAGGATGATCATAGTTTGACAATGGTGACTGCAAAACAAATACAAATGCAAGCGTTCTTCCTGTGAACTTACACGTGACATCTGCTTGTAAAACAGCTTGTCTGACGTCTTCCATGAGGCTTGTTGGTGATCTTTTGCTAGGGCTCGGCTCTCTGTGTTGTGTTCCGTCGCTGTCTAACTCTCTGCAACGATGAGGAAGTTTAAACACATAAAACATAAACATTGTAAAATAACTCCTGACTATCATAAACATTTAAAATAACTGAAAACTGTCATAAACATTTAAAATAACTTGAAACTTTGTCATAAATATTTAAATTTAACTCAAAACTTTGTCTTAAATATTTAAAATAACTCAAAACCTTGTCTTACACATTTAAAAAGAAATCCAATCAACACAACAAAGAATAGATAAAAAAATAACTTTCAAAATACTGTAAACCAAATGAGACTTAAGTAATTATTACATGAATTATCATTAAAAAAGTGAAATGACATCAAACATGAATCTTCTTCAAAAAAAAAAATCTTAATTTCAATTTTAACTCAAGAGATCATCACCAATTGCATCTGTGCATCTAGAGTATCTGCCTCTATGTTCAAACTAGGGAGGTACAAGCATATTATCTCCCAAACACATGGGCAACTAGTCATCTGAACTGTACACCTATATGCGTCAAGCACCCGGGTAGCATTGTGTGGATTGCTTGACGAGAGGGGAGTCTATGTGCTGGTGTGGTTCTTCGGTATGTGGAGGAGGTGAGGTGGTGCTTGCATGAGGAAGGAGACTGAAAGAAAGAGAGACAGACAGAAGAATGAGGAAAAAGAAGATAGAGAGGAAGAGAGAAGAATGAGGGCTTTGGATAATGGAAGGTTAACCGAGATGGGGGATACAGATGTGGATATGGATGGTACAAAGCCAGTGGATGGATGGTACAAAGCCAGTGTACAGTTATCAGAGGGAAGGGAGGAAAATGTAAGGAAAGTAAACTAAAAGAGGAAAAAAAAAAAGCATGAAAATGGAGAATTAGAGAGAATACAATACAAGCATAGTCCAAAGGGGAAGAGGGGAAACAGAAGTAAAGAGAAGTAGATAATTAGAAAAAGACAAGAAAGAGGGAGGGAGCGAGGGAGGAAGGAAGGTGGGTGCAAGAGCGAAGAGCCACCAGATAAATGCAAATACCAAGACTGTCTCTCTTTCTCTCTCTGACTGATGCATCATTAGAGCCAGAGAAAACAATTACCAAAAGTATAATCACCAGTTACACTATATTATGCTGTATACGTGATGCAGGCCAACACTCATATATACAGGGCATACGCTATACGCTCCAGTCTCCTACGTTCAATATACTTGGTACCGTACATGCAGCAGTATGTGACCGTGAACCATTTTATATTGGTGAACAGTTCCACACACACATTCTATTGTCGAGTCATAAATACAAGGGCTTTTCTTGCATCAAAACAAAATAAAAACATGTTTGAGAGACTGTGGGACATAAAAGAAGTTAAAATAATGGACAAAGATTCTATAACACTATGATAAATGGGAAACGTCAAGGTAGAGGTTAACTTTTAAATTAATGTGTAAGAAAATGCAACCAAGATGTAAAGGCAAAAGAACCTAGACAATATAACACAAGGATAACATTAAAACTTGATAGCTTGTGTGTGTTTCTATTAAGCAGGACACTAGGGTATGAGATGGGGACTGGTAACTACAATGTTCTTTCCCTCTAACTATCGTCAGCTACTGCACAGGTGAGATGCCAAGACGCGCATCAATAAATAGTTCCTTGGTGCTATGACAACAAGGCATAATTAAAAGTACTAAATTATATTTTTTAAAGTAAAGTTCTTATATCTCTTTAAGTGTCCTTTATAGACAATACTATTACATAAAGATATATCTGATGAAGAGAACTGTACTGTACATAAGAGATGGAAACTACAGATGTCTTCCTTGCTCGTACTAAGAGATATATGTTTATTTACAGCCAAGATAGAATACCGAGTCTCAAACTATTATTAATTTGTATACTTTAGTCATCCCACTTAGTTTGGCATAGAGTCTGAGAGAGATGAAAGAAAAGTAAGGGTAACATAATCTGCTGATCAGTCTTACAAAGTTAGTTTCATAAGGACTGTCTTCGTTGGGAACATATGCATGATGGTCACTGTACTGGGTGTATGCAATAATAAAATCAAGCAACAAAAACAGCCTGACAATCATATACAGAACAAATACAAAACAGATTATAAAAAAAAAAAATTTAAAAAGCAGAGTAACCACCACCACCTTTTGACTCAGTTTCTAAAGCCAACACACTCCAAAACACACTTTATATTACCTCATACACTCAGCTTTGGGTTTCCAAGCTAAGAAGTCAGATAGGGGAGTAACATCTGGCATATACAACAGCAAGTGCAACACCACTCCACCAGGCGTGACCAGTGGCTCTCGGATCATTAACACTATTGAGGTCTATTAATGAAGTTACTAGTGCCTATATACAACAGATGTACCTCAGGCGTCTTCAAACAGGTGCTCTCGGTTAAAAGTAGCCACACCAACCCGTCGTCAATCAAACACTCGCTGACAAACTCCACAAGAACCTGGACGCTTTAAATATATAGTACGTCCAATCTCAATGCTCATAAATTGTCCATACATCCCTGCTTGAATCTCAAATACAGGAGATCAGAACTCAGGTCATTCTCATTTAAAATAAAGTAATGGGTGGGGAGTACAGGAGACCGGGTCAACACGTCACACTACCATCTGCTGTCATTCAATACTCTTCATTTTTCTTCTCTTTTGGGGCATCCAGGAAAAATACATCAGAAGAATCTCTTATTAGTGTAGCAAATTTAGTGCCATCAATACAATTTTCCAAGATATTTCATTTAATGTAGTTTGAAATTTTAACAAGAAGTTTCCGAGGTTCCTGAGACAATACTAATGTGTATATATATATATATATAAATATAACCCAAAAGCTATTTACTATTTTCTGACTTATTCCCAATTAATTTATCAAGAAGAATCAATTGTACAGGAGAAAAAGGGATAATGTTGTAGTAGATGCCATTGGTCACCTCACGCTCATGAACTAAGCCAATTATATCTTAAAGGTAAAATATTAAAACCAATATGAACTGGAGTAACTTTACATAGCTTGGTGGATTGTATTGAGGTGGCATTTATTTAGGTATAAATTTTATCTAATTTAACATAAGCTTAGGGTTCTTAATAAGGAGGATTTCTTAAGTTATGTATCTAAATACTGAGATTTATTTAGGTATTACTGTGTATTAAGTCTGAAGGGGTTTGTATGGGATCAAGTAATCTGCAAAGTGTAATAAAGTGAGAATGAAAGAGCACGTCAACAGGAGTGCACTTATAGACTCACAAGATATTTTTGAAACAGAACAACTTTCTCACCTCTCAGCTAACAAAGCCTTGAGCTGTTCAGCCAAACTCTGCTGCTGAGGTGTACGATTGGCCAAGTGGGCGGCCAAACTAGCCGACTCAGAAATTTCTGCTCGGTTGACTGGTTGTACTCGGGCAACAGGAGGGGGGTGACGATATGGGATCTCAGGACGGGACTCTGATCGTGATTCGTGGGTCTGCGCGTCACTACCGACGCCCAGGGGTCTGGTGGGTAGACCAGTGGACGGGTCGGACATTACGTGGGATGAGGCGAATGGTTGCCGAGGCGAGGCAAACTGGCCCGGTGGATGATGGTAAGGAGGAGGGGGGCTACCTAAATGGCTCATGCCCCCCATAGTTGCTTGGGTGTAGGAAGGAGGCTGGGGGGACTTAGCGTGGGTTATACTACTAGTGGTATGAGGGGGACTGTGAGGGGGTAGGGGAGACTCCTGTGGTTCTGCTGACCTCCGACTCCCCTGGTCCTGTTGCCCGTCCGGGGGAGCTTCCACTGGCGGGTGTTTAACGGCTTCGGGGAGATCGTCGTCAAGGCTGCTATCATCTAAACTTTGGTCCTGTCGGGGGGTACGATACAATAATCAGCATAACGACAAGTACATCAACTACGTACATTTCAAGTCACAAATTTACTTAGGTATAAAATTTATTATGAATATTTAATACAAGATACAATTAAATTAAGACCTCATTGTCCATTTCTTTGACTACAAGGATCTATGGTAGTATCACCTTTCAATAATTTGTTCCCTATGTACCATCCTGTTGACTGTCTGGTATATGAGGACTATAAAGGCTCAAGTGACACACATGTTATTCTTATATCTGTAAAACTTAATAATTGTCTTTTTTTGTTTGTCTCATAAACCATTTTTTAGATAATTGTGAATTTTCACTTTAAGAGTAATAAAACACCATCTCTTAATATTACAGACTAATGCATCAATAAACACTTACTCAACACATAATTAATACAAGTAACACAGGGACAATTGATGGAATATACTGAGAGACTTTCAAGAACACTGATTATGTCTATTAGGTTGAAGAGGACCTCACATAGAACACACAGAGAGAAGAATGTTGACTGTGTTATAGGAAGAAATGGAGTACCTGTATAATAAATTGGTGTTTGTTTCTTTTATTACCACTAAGATGGTTCAAAATGTTATATCTGGGCTCTTGGTGTATGTGTGTGTGTGTGTGTGTGGAGTGATTCTACATGTTGCTTTACTTCAGGTTCCTCCTATTGCATTTTACAACTTCATACAAGAGCGGATAACACAACAATGACTTTACTGAAGGCTATACAACCATTGGACACACGTAATATAAACCAACTCTCATCAGTAGTAAGAGAACAATCATGGGGGCTGAAGGGAGGTGCAGTAGCAGGAATTTCTCTTAACACATTTTAGTTCTAGACCTAATTAACATTGATCTTCCTAGTCACTGAACCTTGCAGAGGCCCCTCAAAATATTATAAGAAAAATTATTAATTATTTGAGAGTAGCGTATAAATAGTTTAAGGAGAAATGATATCGGTGAGAGAATCAGAAACATGCTCAAGATATCCTTACACACGGTGTCCCTCGTACCTACACGCTTGAACATGAACCTAAATAAACACTATGATGAAAAACCATTACATTCCTCATCCCTCAGGGCAGGTGGCAGGGGAGGGGAGAGGGGTGGGGGGAGTAAACATGTAAATCTCTTCATTTAGATGCCAGGAATATTTTACCTCATGGTATGCCGAAATCTTTCCCTGGGAACGTTTGAAATGAAAATTCCTGAATTAATCAAAACAGCTTCAGTTTACTTTATCCATGTAGGAATGTAAAGGACCTGTACCCCATATTGCCTTAATCCTGCCAGTTCTTAATAGGGTCTAATACTAAGAGGTAAGTTAGATCAGCTTGGGGGAATATTAGTGATTGTATAATACTGTACTCCTTAACAAAGTGGCTTCTTTGGTCCATTTACTGTTCATCCTACACAGATTTTGTGTCATATTCAAGAATGGGTTTTGAGTGCATGCGTGAGTTAGTGAGTGAGTGAGTGAGGGCTGACCTGGCTGCTGGCACTGCTCATGCTGGTGGTCTTCTTGAGGGAGGGCAGGTGACGGTTGGCCAAGCCACCACGAGAGGCCAACTCCCCCTTCGCCCGACTTGCCGAGACATCCAGCAGTTCATGAGGTGGCACGGCCTCATCTAGTTCCTCTTTGACAGGTAACTGTAAAAAACACACATATAATAATACAAGTTTAAATATTTCATACTTCTCAACAGCTGAGAGATAATTCCAACTAAGCACTACATCTTGACAATTGTTAAATACTGAAAGATAATCACCTTCAATGACCAAAACTTTAATAAAACAATTCATAACGACCCAACAACCCTATGGAAATTTAAATGTGTAATATACTCCTAAGTTCATGGTTATTTCTTACCAGCAATAAACATGCTATGATAAACCAAAATCCTAGAACATCTTATATTCTTGTAGGTCCTCTTTTGCCATGACATACCCTAAATGTCTAAAATCACAAGCAACATGGGAGTCTTCCTTTACTTGACATAATCATTTATTAAGTACCAATAATTTCAATCTATCCTAACCAATTCAGGGTTCAGGGTTGTCTCTTTGAAGAATAGGTAGGTGAAAATATTTATGCCGGAGGTTAAACTCACGTCCTGTAGTGATATCTTCACATTCCACTTGTAGGCCAAATGGATGTCTTGACAAATGTATAAATAAACAAGTAAAAATTTTCCTTTGTTTTCACTCTTGCACCTTCACCCAGCAGGAAGGACTGGAATGAGCCTCTCCACTCTCTCTTCATTCCCTGATCATTCATTCATTCTTATCGCTGCAACACATTGTTCTGTTCTTAAGTACAAACCTAATGATCGATCCTCATAGCTTCACATGTCAGATTTACCCAGACTGGGGATGTGAAGCCTTTAACCGTTTCATGCAAGTTATGACACAGATATAATGAATTAAATGACATTAAAATTGCTTTGGCATTAAATCGTTCAGTACTGCATTACATAATTCAGTAGTCTCCAATTTCAGGAATAAATTTTATCCAATACTCTGTAGAGGATTTACATGTAGATCTTAATTTTTAACTACAAGAAGAATTCGGCCCATGAACGGAAATACCTAGATGGTATACGGAATTTTCACAAATAAAAATATAACTTCACTACGGGGATGCCACTTTTAACATTTTATTTGACTAACACAAGACAATTTTATTCAGCAGAGAGAGGACCTCGTACACAAGTGGTTAAAGCTGATGTGTGATGCCGGGATGTATGAAGCGATGGGAATAAGTGAGTGGAAAGTACCAAGCAGAACAATAGTCGTCACAACAGTTAGACAAAAGATGGGTGTCAGCAAAAGCAATGTGTTTATCTTTTAATCCCAGTCACTATTCCACAGCAGGGAAAAGGTTTACAAGAGTGAAGAAAAATGAATATATTTTAACAAGAACACCAAAAAGATAGAAATTGCTGGATATATAGGCAAGATGTGACAAATTGGGAGGAACTATAACAAAACTGTAAACCACAATTCTCGTACATCAGTTACAAAGACGATGATTTTCCAGATTCTGACCAGGTTGGATGTGGAAGTCAAAGCTAGACCCCCTCAGCCCTTAACAACCATAAACAGATCACAGGAAAATTTAGAGAAACCGATATTTTCCAACACATCATCGAACCTTCATCAGTTTTGGCTATTGTTTTTTAACTCCTTTACCTGGCAGTTTTATTCAGCTCAGAGGGGAGTTCTGTACACAATGGGTTAAGGACAAGAGTCATCCCCATTAATGTACTCATCAAATAGCACCAGTAAATTCAGGTTTCAATAATCATGACTTGTTATTTCTGCAAGGATCTCAGAGCTCTAATGTTGACTTCTTTACATCCAAGCTACTCTTTAGTCTTATAATTACTGTACTGACCACAGTAGACATTAACACCTAAAGACTGTGAGGACGACCACCGTGCAATCATTAAACACAGTATGACTCAAGTAAAAACAGAATTTGAGATGCGACATATCCATCAATTTCTTTTTTATATACTTTCATAAAATTCAGTATTGAGTAAACACCTCCGTAAAAATATACAGAACGAGACCTTTTAGTTAACATTTTCATCCATGTTAGTATTAATTAACTACAACAATATGAGTCCTATAATGTTCATCTTTTCTACTGCTCCAAACACCTTATATCTCTAACACAACTTAACTTCACCTTTATCCTCTGCTTCAACTACAAGAAAGAGATGAACTACTGAATGACTAAGATTAGCTCTAACAATATCACACTGAACATTGAGAAAAACTTACAGTCTTATGGATATTAAAGCTAGAAAAAAGTTATAAATACTGTACTCTCCAACCTGACATGATACATGGTGATATTCAGTACAGTATTACAGCTAGGCCAAGTCTCATCAGCATCCGTACAATGAAAAAAATTTATACCACTCTACACTTATATATATATTAAACTTCTACAGTAAGGAAGTAATAACTAAGTTCTAGTGATTAAAAATAACATGCTAGTTAATGTAGAAATATTACTCTACAGCTACAATCTCTGAACTAACAACCAGAGTAAAAATAAGATTTTTTTTTTTTTTTTACTTTACTAAGGTGCTTACTTACTCTATACACACCGTCTGTCACCCACCTTACGCTCTACAGTGTTGGCTTTTTCCCCCTCGGATGTGCCAGTGTCGGAAGTTTCCGTATCCGAGATCTCTGGGTCGAGCGTGCAGAGGCTGGGCTTGCGGGGAGGCTGCTATACAGGCATGGAGGGATATGCGAGCGTTTGAGCAGTGCGTGAGGAAAGTGAGCGTCAAATATAGCAGCAGGATAGCAATAGGAAAGCAAATATGCATCCTTGAACAGTATACATTTACTACTAAATACTCTTCTGGGATTTAGAGGGGTAGCTACTATACTAGTTACAATATTTATACACATTGCCTTCCCTACATCAACTCATAACTAAGTTTACATACAGGGACACAGTCTATGACCAACTAAAAGTACCGGGATTTTTGTTAATGGAAGATCACAAGATATTTACTTACAGAAGCTCACCTCAAAGTACAGGGCATAAAACTGGTGGTTGAAGCACATCAAGGTCAGTGCTCCTATTAACACATCCAACTACTGTACCATCATTACAGGCTTGCATTAGTTCAAGTCTGTATTAGGGAAGTAGATTTTCAAAAGGATTCTCAACACTTTGAATTGGATGTGTGTCCTTAACATGGTTTATGAAGCTGGTTGATGAGGCCCTGACCATTAGGGAGACATGGTTAAGTTACCGAGGCTTTTGGGCTAAATATCACTAAGTTTCAGTAGTGACTAAGTTATTATTCTTCTGGGCTTCATTTTATTTATATACACTAATTATTAAGGAGTTTAATTATGGGGTCAAAAGTAACTAACTGTCCAAGCAAGCACATCCATTTCTGTGTCACATTATCCTGGACAAAAGGTTCCTTGATATTCAAGCACAACACTTGACAGTCACTACCCAGGAGGTGTGGCAATATTCTCCGACACAATACCATCAAATGAGGAGGACTGGGACACTGGTCAAACCTAACCAACACCCTCACTACCAAGACATGACTGAAGTTGCTCGTGTAGTGTGCACGTGCCGAGGATGTTATGCAGGCAGTGACACACCTAAGTTCAGCTTCAGTTGTGTCAGAGTAGCTGGAATATCTAAAGAGGGTAATATGAAGTCCAACAATATCTAACAAGGTGTCAATAAAGGTAACATGGTAATACCCTACTGTTAGAGGACTACACCTAAAGGTTCAATGGGGTATATATATACATATATATACTGTATATTCTAAACCTTCTTATTCTTACATATTACATTATTTGGGGCAAGTAAAAAAACAAAAGTATAAAATCCTTAAATACTGGATCCATATAAGGTGACGGTCAGAAGAAATACAATAACATCACATATAATAATAAACAAAGATTAAAACTATTAATTTGGAGATTATTCCCCACATCCAAACAGCAAATTCCTCTAACAATCAAGAGAAATAGTTATGAAAAATGTCGTATCTCACAGACAAATTTAGTATATGAAGAATGCCACTGACAATAGTTTTAGCATGACACCATCTAGAACTTGAGTTAATATAGTCTACACAACCGCTAGATCTCACTACAGCAAAAATCATGACCTCATGGTGCAGTACACACTCTGGGACAAAGGGCTAATATAGAGATAAATTACCCAAGAGTGTTTGACGGTACACACGCTTTTCCCAGGTAGTGATGTCGGACACACATTATCAAGGATCACGAGCAAGTCCTGGCACCACACCATCACCTCTACAGTCCATTATGATGCATAACATTAAAACTTCTAGGAAAAAAAATATTAATATTTCCAATAATAATTTTAGTTATAATTTTTCATTGGAAGTCGCAAGACCCATTAAAAAGATAAAACGGCAATCTCGTAAATCTTTCTTCTCTTTTTCTCAACGGGGTCGGTCAAGACACTACTATATAATATACCACACACTACTGGTCCAGGATAACCCCAGAATTTTGTGAATAAAAACTACAGCTATAATGAGAGGTGTTTGTTGCACCAGGGACTGTTGAGGTGGGGGTCAGAGGTGACCAGGATCAGTTGACAAGATGCAATTGCATGCTGACAAAGAACTATGATGCAACTGTATATTTTCACACAAGACATTCAACTATAACTTTTAACTACTTTATTCTAAAATAAATAGTTGTGCAAAACATTCAAACACAGTAAGAGATACAGGCTAGTAGATTAAAATATCTGAATATAGTATAGTAAGATATAGGCTTATAGATATTTTAAAGCAAATGCTCTTCAACAACAGAGGTCTAGCAGAAATATATTGCTTTAGCAAATGCTTGGACCCTTAAAGCTAATTGCACATAAGTGCAAAATCACTCTGTATAAAGAGAAAGAAATACATCAGTCACAAATAGTCTACAGAAAAGTTTTTGGTACTTCATGCACAACATTCAGTGAGTGAGTGAGGACCTACTCACGTGCAGACAAGAAACATTTACGTGCACAAACAATAAAGAAAACAAAAACCCTTCAACTTGGTCACGTCATCAAGTGTACACATGAAGGCCTACACTTTAATGTGGTCACTGGTGATGTATATGTTAGGTGTAACAAGGGGAAACTGACATGTGAAGCTGTATATTATAACTATGTAAGATGATGGATCAAGTAGAGGAGCCTAAGAGATGCCATTGTCAATTTTAAGTTGAGTTTAATACAAGGACAATAAGTGTTATAAAAAAAAAATTGAATTACTGGATGACATTTTACACAGAAAAATATTTGGTGATTCTTATACCCTGTACTGTATTCCTGAGTATTTATAATTAATAATATTGGAATATCTTGGAAAAAATAACCATAAAGAGACCATGCTGGATGTCCATAGATACAAGTACTTTAAAAACTGTCCCACACTCAAGCATGTAAACACGACCAAGTTGAAGAAGGGATATGTACAGTGCTTACCCAATCTGTTCCATTCAATATAAGGTGAAAATAAAGGTGCACAACACTATGCAAATATGATCAACTTTAAAGGTATTTAATAATGTTTTATTATTTCCATAAGAATCGTCAGGTTAATCCGACTGTTAATCGTGTCGCGAGATGCAACTAACGTACATAGTTGATTTTATTTTGGGGATTTTGAGTTCATGTTCGTAAAATTGTATTCACCTAATCCTTCTCATTTTAGATCTTTTTTTCTTTAAATTTTCATAATTATCACCTATTTCTAAACTCTGCTCTTTATATCTTGCAGTAAGTCATCAAATGGCCATAGGCTGATGTCAGATAATTTACCCACTCAATCAATCCAGTAAGTCACTCTCTTATACCTGACTGTGACACCCCGTAGAAAGTTCATATATTAGAGAAAACTTAAACCCATCCCATTAAAGACACCTCTGTACCACGTCTCAATACAGGTCAATTTACCGTGGAAGATATATCACGCTAACATAACTCCTCTCTTAAGTGACCAGAGACCTACACTGGTTGATGATGGTTGTAGTCTAGTCACAGTTTCTTGTTTTATTAACGTGAAAAGTTGTAGAAAAATAAACAAATCTTACAGAACAGAAGGAATCACATCAATGAATAATTATTTTACAAGTATATTATGAGAGTTAGTTTTCCAATTATCGTCTTGTAAATGTTCTCTCTCTCTCTCTCTCGCTCTAGAAGGACGCTAAGAGTTCGGGGAAGACTACCGGTGAACTGTGAACACGCAATAAATGCTAGACATGACACAGGGACATATTAAAGTTGATCATATTCCACATAAGTGAGACATAAGAATTTCACACTATATTTGGTGTGTATAATTTACATGTCTACTTTGAACAAGACTTAACATGTACTATCCTGCTCCTTGGCTTAAGTTTAATTTCTGCATTGATAATAATTCGTATATTACTCGTCACTGATGGCCGCCGCACCAAACAAGTGGAGTTAAGTCTAGATCAGTTATATATACACAGTCTATATATACACAGTCAACTAACAGCAGCACACACACACACTATAAAGAGCTGATCAGTATCTTGTCAATGTACCAATGGCATGGTAATAGGTGCAGGGTAGAACACCAGTAAATAAAAATAACAAGTCTGGTCTTCCCTCGTGCCACTGAATAGAATATAACTTCAAAACACCGGCACTTGTATTTGACTGTATTAATTTCACCATCTATGTAAAAATAACAGCTTATCACTCTAGATGCTGAGCCAATATCATATCAAATGGGTATATACAAAAATAAAATAAAACAGTTAAATACCCATAATAGTACCAGTGATATGGGTACTAATCACCAAGACCCATGAGTGGTTTAAAGTACTGTATGGTGAGTTTTACAATAAGACACAGAAGATAAACTCTAGGTATATGTCAGTAGTGGTGGAGTTAAGACTGATCTACCCTTGTGCTGTCTTTAACTCAACCTGTGTTTATACAACTGTCTATCTTCCTAACAATAGAGGGAACAATTATCATAAGAGCAGAAGTACACATCTATGGTGTATATAATGACCTTCAGACCATGTAACTCATAGCAGGTGTGCGTCCCTACCTTGGCGAGGGCAGACTGGGCACTCTGCTGAAGGTTCCAGTAAGCTGGCTGAGTGTTGGGGTCGGTAGGAACCTGTACAGGCATACCCGCTTTCTTCTGAGCATTTGTCAACTCGGCTTCCAAGTGTATTACCTGTAGACCACCAAGTTCAGTAAAACACAGGCCCAGGTATTGAGGCCAACTATGAATATTAAAATACATTACTTTTCCTTCACTGTGGTTCATGTACACTACTCTTCATGACATATCTACCACAAAAATATCCTATAAATAGATGTAAGTGACAAATCCCTGACTCGTATTACAACTAAATTCCAAAAATATTGTCTAAACAAGTGTGGTTAGGTTAGGTTAGATGATGTTCTGTTTAGAATACTATAAAAGCTTTCAAATTATTAACATACAGTGCAATAAAATTTTTCCCAATACTGTACATCCAATTGACTCACCCTGTCCTTGAGTGCCTTGACGAGGGCATTGTAATGAGAGTCCTTATCTTCGAGCTGAGTTATGTGGTACTCCTCCCGGTGAAGGAAGTCTCGTTCCCGACCCTGATATTCTACAAGGGAAACAATAACAAATATTAACGACAGAGTTAAACGTCAATCAAGATGATGTGTCTCAAATAACATTCTTGTGTTATGGGGGAATTATTACCAAATGTCACTACAAAAGGTGTTTCATATTACCAGTTAATGATAGATTATCCAAACACATTGTCATAAATACCTCTTATACCATACTGCACTGTCTCAAGATGCATCCCATTCTCTCCCCACACACACACACACAGAAAAAACTTGTTCAATGATTCATAACTGCTGCCTTATAACTGGTGTTTGGTTACCACTAAATCAACCAACTAAAACACCACAAAACACACACACACACACACACACACACACACACACCACACACACACCACACCACTACACTACACTATACACTCACACACACACACACACACACTACACTTCAACTCACCCTTAATAATTTTTTTCGCCTTATAATACTTCTTCTCTAACACAATAAACTGTCCCTGAGATTGCTCCAGCATGTCCTGGTACGTGGACACCTCCGAGAGCTTGGACTGCAGCTGACCGTCCAATTCCGTCATCTTATTCTGGGCTTCGAGGAGCTGACTAGTATACTGGGTGTTCTCCGTGACCACCTTCTCCATCTCCAGCAGCTGTTGGGAGGAGACCAGGAGACCAGACCTTTAGTATTAGTCACAGTTAGTCACACAGTCAGTCAGTCTTCAACCTCCTCCTGTTAAGTGTGTGAAGACTGTGTGGTCTCAATACGCACATCATTAACTTAAATCTGTATTATTTCTTATGTAATTACTGTACTACTTCTTATGTAATTATGTATTTCTATGTCATTTAGATGGGTGTACAATATTTATAAAATCAAGTATACAGTATTTATTCGTTTATAATTATTCTATTATTAACACCAAAATATGTTTTTTGTAGTTTATCGTTATTGCTAACTTCAATTCCCTATGTATACTAAATAAAAGTTATAATCTAAACTCATGAAAATTCTATCACATGTGCCAGACAGTTTATCAATTCGGTCAGTCATAACAACGTCCTTCTCAAAGCTGTCCTCAAGGCTAATGAAAAAAACAAAGTCTTCCAATAAAAGCTTAACCTAACCTAAAAAAAAAAAAAAACTGATGTCAAATTATGAATCTACTGTGAAAATATATGTACTTGGGGTTATACTATAATCAAGAAGCAACAAGAATCTATTGTAAAATATCTAACACAAAAATTAAGTATTACACGATGCAGAATAATGAAATACGGTGAAACCTCCATTTAACGGACTATATGGGGAGAGAAGTCCATTATATGTAGGTTTCGCCGTGTACTGCATCGGTAACCACGGAATCTACGGTAAAATCATCAACTTACTGTCATCTTCAGCTTGGTAATCTCTGCCTCAGCCACTGCATGTTTATATTGGACCTGAGAAAGAATACAGTACCATCTAAATACATTACTCTATAACAAAACTCTATAACTAAACTGACTAATTACTCCAAATGATACCCTACCTTGTACGCTCGTTCCAAAAAGTACATGGACGATTTTGTGAGAGGATGGGACACAAGAGATGAGATATTCTTCACAACCCTAGAGACAACGGGAGCCGCGGTGAAGATACTGTTCGGAGCGAGTGTACTTTACTACGCTAATTATAATACTTTGGAACAACAGTAATGAAACAAAAAATTATTATATACAGCTAATAATGGAATAGTATGAGTAATAAACATCTTAAACTTGACAGACAGACAATAAAGTATGAGATAAGGTGAGCATAGTGTTAATGATCAAGCTTGTGTTATCATTCTAGTGTGATAGTTATTAGGGAACAGATAACACCTCAGCATAGAAGATCCTCCCACAATGAAATATACAGTGCATGATCTCCTCTCTGAATATTCACAGTCTGAAAACACCCAAACAGTCTAAATAGAGTGCAGGTTTCTATAATGATCCACAGCCCCGTTTTAAAATAACATCGTGGGTTTCTAAAGATTCACAGCCCTGTTTTAAAATAGAGTGCAGGTTTCTAATGATTCACAGCCCTGTTTTAAAATAACATCATGGGTTTCTAAAGATTCACAGCCCTGTTTTAAAATTGAGTGCAAGTTTCTATAATGATTCACAGCCCTGTTTTAAAATAACATCATGGGTTTCTAAAGATTCACAGCCCTGTTTTAAAATAGAGTGCAAGTTTCTATAATGATTCACAGCCCTGTTTTAAAATAACATCGTGGGTCTCTAAAGATTCACAGCCCTGTTTTCTGTCCACCCCACCCCATCACTTTTCATCACTGTTCTAACAACTTTGAAATAATAGCGGTGACTGTCTATATGTTTCTTATTTATTACTGCATTTTTTCTCTTTCTCCCCTTACAATGTCCACGTCATAGAGGAGAGTGTGTTAGTGTGAACGGGAATCATGTTATGCTAATCAACGATGTAGAAAATTGAAATCCTACAACATAAATTAGATTAGGGTGAATCACTGTTTAACCTGACAAGAGCATTATGGTGTTGGTACCGTGAGAAGATACAATACCAAGAAGAAACGTGAAAAGCTGTTCAAAGTTTGCAATAAGAGTGATTCAAATTAGAGTAACGTACAAGAAGTTAAATCAGTCGAACTCATGAAGGTTATTTACATGTGGTTTAAGCAATGTGTATCTGGGCTACTTTTGTGGACTATAAAGTTAAAAAAAATGAGAGTAAAAAAAATCAGTGAGCCTTATGTTTACATGTGGACAGCTGCCAAAACAATGTGTCCCAGAACTGACTATCTGAAGGCGAGCAGTGAAAATATGTCTGAGGTTAAGAGGCCACATTGGATTGTTTTTTCAGAGGTCCGTGTCTAAAATCTAAGACTATCCACAATTCAAACACTTATTAAGTTCCCAGGAATTCGCTCTGGGGATCATGTTCTGTACTTTACGTGGGTCTGTCTTCAGCACAATATTAATAGTGGTGCCTCCACCTTCATAAAACAACTGACAGTCAAGTTTTAGTTTATGACATCACTGATTCATGGACAGGTACTGCTAAATTGAGAGTTAGTCTACACTCTATTTAGATATCAGCACTAACAAATATATACTTTCAATCATATTTCAAAATCATAAACCTAAATCTGAGATACATAATATACAGAGAACGCTTTAGCTCTACCTCATACAATCATTACACTTATTATGTAGAGCGGTGTAACCTATCACCAATATGACATCACTTTTATAAGGTATGTCTTCAAATGAATTCTTAATGTGAAGAATTTAATATGAATGTTTTAACTATGCTAACTAATCTCTTGCAATAATCCGGTAAAAATAAAAATAAGAGATATTATATATTTATTATTCAAATACTCGGATCTTTTAATGTTTTTAATGAATAAAAGCCTGGAAGACAGAGAGAGATGTCATGGGGCTATCTGGCAAAAGTTGATCTACCATATAAAGTCCAGTGTCTGTTTGTTTGCTATACATGACTACAGTTTTGGAGATACAGAGCTGAAATTTGGCTTGCAGATGCACATTCACCCCAGAAACGTCACAAACATGAAATATTTTGGGGGGGTTGGCTACCATCCCCAAGGGCGGAACCCCCTCATTGTAAACACATTTATTCTCCTGCTTCTTTGCTACCCAAGGCCACAGTTTTTAATATAAATTTTTAAAATTTGGTATGAATATATAAATAGCCCTGAGGTTTGCCCCATACGAGCCGAACTCCAACGAAAAGTGTGCCAACCTGTGCAAGACCAGAATTCTCTATGTACTGTACAGCTGAGATTGGGTATGATTATTTTATGCAGTGTACAGTACTTCATTTTGGTCAGGGACAGACATAGGTTTTGTGGCTCCACGTATTCTGGCTAACTTTACTCCATCAAAAACCAGCTGAGGCAATGCTGGGTTCATTCCCTAATTAGAAAAAGATAAAAGGTACTGTGCCAAGGTATTACTCTACATTGTTTCACAGCCACTTACCGGGACATACCTGTACAAGCATATGCACTCACAAAAGTAAACCCAGTTATTCCTGATAATCTCACAGCTGATTCACATACACTAAAATACCTCAACTTCCTCCATTTCACTTAACGCCAAGAATACGTGTGTTGATGAAACTGTCCCAAGAAGACAGAAAGAAATATGTTAAAACTAATATCAACTGGAGAACTTTTTAAACTGTACTACCAAGCATTCTGTTTCTGAAGACAGTAGTGGAAAGAAGATAAGAGCCAGCAGGTGTACAAAAACTATTATATTACAATTAGTTTGGGGTTAATTGGGTCATTTGTCTGAGATATTGAGGTTAATTTGGTCATTTGTCTGAGATATTGAGGTTAATTGGGTCATTTGTCTGAGATATTGAGGTTAATTTGGTCATTTGTCTGAGATATTGAGGTTAATTTGGTCATTTGTCTGAGATATTGAGGTTAATTTGGTCAGTTGTCTGAGATATTGAGGTTAATTTAGTAATTTGTCCGAGATACAAGATGTTACAGTGGCTATCTATGAACCCATGACTTCATGTTGTCCGCTACGTGAATAGAAAACAATCATCAACTCAACGCACGGACCTCTTTCAACTTCAACTTGAGCATCGTCACGTCATTCTCGGGTGAAGTATCGGACGTGTCGCCTTCGAGGTCAAATACTTCCGGGGGAGGCGTGGCGGCTTCGGGGGAGGTTGGGGATGCTGCGCCCTCCATGTAAGAGGCGTAGTTGTGTTGAACCGAGGCCTCATCCGACCGTGAGTTTTCTTCCGATGGCGAGGACAACGGATCAAAGAGCGTGTGACCTGTGTGGGGGTCGTAGTCCGGGCCACCCAGGGCTCGGCGACGTTCCTCTCGTTCACGGTCGGCCTGATGGGTCGAGATGTATAGAAAATCCTACATTAATATACAAACTCGCATCTACACTTGGGATTTATTAAAAGGAATATACATTAAATGACTAATTAAAATCCCTAAGAGACTTTAAAAATTACAGGATGATGCACCAAAGGTAATACTGTATACAAAACATTCATAATCAACCACACTAATAATAACATATAATAGAGAACCTCTTTACCAAAACAGAAAAAATATGTGAAATTGTATCAACGAATAAATCTAAAGAAGACTAAAAATACAAGGTTAGTAAATTATAAATAACAAAGGATCCCAGAATAAAACATACAAATATTCTTATCAGTTCTTATCTACCTATAACCAAATAACTCCGCCCCCCCCACTAGTACATTGTATGCCCACCAGGTTCCTAAGGTATATTAGTACATGAAGAACACAAGAGAGGGAGGATAGACCCTAAGAAACTACTATCCAATATATATTATACTGTCATAGAACTGAGACACCAGGAAGTGATGAATAAAAAAAAAAAGGAATTCAAAGTTAAGAAGCTAAAATAAAGTCCCTGTCTGTAGGTTAGGTCTGAGTGCCATTACTACAAAAAATACATAACAGCTTCTCATTATCAGCTTCACCAATACTACAAAAAATACATAAAAGCTTCTTATTATCAGCTTAAGGACGAGAGGATATACCTGAAGTGACTGCTTGATGAGGAGAGCCACTTCGCTATTTTCTGGGTCCTTCTCCCGCCCGATGAGGAAGTGGACCCGACCGCTGGTGTTCTTGAGGACAGATGCAGCAAATACCTGAGTTACTCCTACAAGACTCTTGCCGTCAACTTCAATGATCTGTAAAAATGCATCACTCGTGGTAATTAAATGTCAAACGTCGTACAGCACGGCATTATTATCTATTTATATTTTAAAATGGATGCAAATGTCATGTTAACTTCTTGAGTACAATGTTATCACACTCTCTACAATGAATTTTGACTACTGATTAAGATATTTTCAATCCCTTGACTATGATGCTCTAAACCTATAAGTCATCATATTCAAGAAATTAAGTCATCGTACTTATGGGGTTAAGTTACCGTACTCAAGGTTTAAGTCATCGTACTCAAGGGGTTAAACCTCCATAATGTTACAATGTCATAGACCTCTTAATAACTACCACATCAAATACATTATAAACTCTCAATACATTACTGTCCACTGTAGATAACATTTCTGCTGTAGAGAGATTTCGGTCACTACCAAAACCACTGTCCATTGTCAAGTAAGAGTAACAATACACACAGAGACCTTATTAAATAAAATAAATTCTAAATATATACATAAAAAAACATGGTATGAATCAATTATCTGACTTTATTTAAAACTTAAGCAAAAAAAATAACAGAGAGAAAACACAGTGTACTTATGACAAACTACTGAGACAAGAAGAAAATTTAGGAGTTGTCTTTAATGTTTTCGATGATATTAAATGGCTTAGATATTGAATACCAATGATTTTAAGAGTCTTTTATACCATTACACTAAAAAGAGACACAGAGGAAGAGAGAAAAAGAGAGAAAGAAGGAAGGAAGAATGGTAGTGAAAGATGCCCTACAAGTGAGGATGAAAAACACCTAGTATGTGCAAGAGTGAGCTGAGAATAAGGAAGACAAGCTGGCTGACGGGTGATGCTGGTATGTGAAGGGGAAGTACTGTAACAGAGGGCAACACATCTCTGACAGGAGGAAGATTGAATGACTGACAAAATAACAATGTGGAATTACTTTACTCACTTATTACCACCACATATAACACAGGAAAGACTTGATAATAGTAAAAATAATAATAATAAACCAAGAATCACCTAAACTCATCTGCTTAAAAACTTCAAATAAATGAGAAAAAATTTAAATTCTTAGGTTTTTCTCAGGATTTTCGAATTTTATGGCTTTTCCCCCAAGAAAGTCATTAACAACAGAGAGAAAATTACCCCCCTAAATTACCAGGTTAATGGCTAGTAATTACCTGGTTACTGACTTGTATTTACCTGGTCATTAACTTGTATTCTGGCATCTCTCTCTGTAGCACCATTCGGGGTGATGGTCTTAACAAATATGCCCAGCTTCTCCACGCCGGCATCTGCTCCGACACCCATGCCGATGATGCTGAGACCCAGACCGCCCTCACCTGATGAACACAATACAGTAAAGTTACAGTGACTCTAAATACAGTGGCCAAGACCGCCCTCACCTGACAAACACGATACAGTACAGAAAAATCATAGTTACACTGTCTTGACACCAACTAAAAATGCTGTATGGATGCTGACTTGAGAGAACTGTAAGAATTTATACATTACATTGTTTCTGGAACCTATGTATGTATGAATGAATGAATGTATGTATGTATGTATGTATAAGGTGTGTTTCTTGGTCTAAATATCAGTGTTATGACTACTTTGGGAGTGAGATTTTTGGTGTATCTAAAATATTTAAATTTTTGTCACTGTTTAAATTGACAAGGCGCTGATTTTTAAGTTCGCACGCACGCGCACGCACACACACACACACTACTGTATACTGTACCATACTCTCACGGTGACACGAAAAAGGTCACATAGAAAGATTAAAAATTATGGCTAGGCTAGGGAAGGGTAGGGTAAGGTTGAGAAGTTAAGTTAGGTTTGGTTAGATTAGGTTAGAGTTAGTTTGCTTAATCATCAAGTGAAATAAGATAAAGTTCCTAATCTTCAGGTGATCCAAATTGTGCATAACAGGTAGAGTGATTACCCAGGATAATTCAGAAGCAATGTAGTGAGTCTTAATACCCTCACCTTTAACAATCTCAACAGGAAAGAGGTCCATCTTCTCGACTCTCTTCTCCAACTCGTACTCTGCGCTGGCCGCCACCGGGTCTACATCATCATTCTTGCGGTCGTATTCCGTCACTGAGTACGTGCTGAAGACCTGTAGTGGGTGGGGAAACATGAGTACATAAACGGGATCCCGGGTTTCCATTGCACGTTAATATAGAGGATGGAACGGGAATTGAAAGTTGTTGTAGATCTGTGAGTCAGAGGCTTACACCCCATAATTATTAGGTGTTTAGGGAATTGGTCGCTGAGTTGATAGAGCGATGGGGTTGTTATGAATACTTTATATGGTATAAGTACAAACTGCAGAAAGGGGAGGATGATTATAAGTTTGAATCACTTAATACAGTAATTTGTAATCCTGGTACAGTATGAAGAAGTAAGAGTACAAACCTGCACCGGGTCCTTTGAGAAGGTGAGTTTGGTGTGAGGATGGAACGGCATATTAGGGTCATTGTCTTCATCCTCATCCTCATCTGGTAGTCCAGGAACCTCTACCCAGAAGTGGCCATCCTCAAGGTAGTGAACTCCATCCTCCACCAGTACCTATAATACAGTGTATATATTAAGAGATAAAAGGTCTTCAGAAGTTCAGAACTGTAAGAAAGGATATCCAGAAGGGAAACTAGTAGAAAAATATTGTGAACAAGCCACTGTAAATGGTACAAGGAACCATCACATGAACACTGCACAAACATATAACATTTCTTAAACTAATACTGTGCTACCTACAGCCATCCACTGACCTCTTTAACCCGAGACACTTTGCAAATGTCCCCAGAAGCTTCTGAAGAATCTGCTTCTGACGGCTCCTCTTCGGGGCTCAAGGGAGACGTTAATGTAGGGTCAAAGTGGGAAGCTACCCGAGTGTCGTACTCATCCTCCCCGGGCGTGTAGTGTGGAGGAACGGGTGGAGCAGAATCTGCGTAGTGTGGAGGCACTGCAGGGGGCATATCTGAGTAGTGTGGAGGAGCACCCGGCACTGAGTCTGTGAGGTGAGGAGGAACCGGGGGTGCAACTATGGAGATGTCCTGCTCCTGCGGGGAGAGGAGAAGGACCACCTCCTGGGCCTCTTCATCAGAGAGAAGCCCCTGACTCTCCCTGAGGGAAGGAAACCATAACAAAAATGTTAGTTTATGAGAATACCTTCCACCATGTGTTCTGTGTCCTTTGTAACAAGTTAAAGCCAAACATCATCCTTATCTCCAGTCTAATTCAAATTACAGTGAAGAGACTTTATAAAACACTCTACGTTAAAGTTGTCTGAGAAATGAATGGCCACAGAATAATATCAAATAAACTTTCCTACAGCAAATATTCACATCATAATTCCAACTAAAAAAATAAAAATAAAAAAATAAAAAAGCAAGTGTACTAACATATCTCATTACACAAGTTACAAGAAACAGGAGAATGCAGGAGAGCTACTTGTGTCTCGTCACATTACCACACACTACTGAAGACGTCACGGCACAAACAAAATACACAGTCGACTCAACTTACCGGACTTTTCCCTCCAAAATGCTGAAGAATCATACACAGGCAGTCAGAAAGAAAAGGCTGATGTTAGTGCAAAGCCAAGCTCTAAATGGGCTGGGGGAGATGGGGGAAATATGGGGGGAGGGAGGGAGACAGGCAAAGGCAAACTGGGCAATGGAAAGGGACAGATATGATGGGTATGTGGGAGAGAATGGAAAGGGATGGGGGAATCAGGAAGGGAAATAATTAAGGGAAAACAGGCAATTATAAAAGACATGCAAAAAATAAATATAAATAAATATCATATGCTAGGATAAATAAGGAACAATAGAATAAAGTGAGAAGAGGAATGGGAAAGAATGAAAGGACATGAATAAACTACGAAAAGGCAAATTCTGATATAAAAAATGGGAAAGGAGGAGGGGAGGGAAAATAGAGGAAGCTGGGATAACGAAGACAGGACTAAGAGAAAAGAGGATAGAAAGAAGTAGGAAACATGAGAATGATAAGAATGAGAAATGGGAGAAGATGAGATAAAGAAACACAGAAAAATGGATGATGATGATGATAGTGGTGTATAAAGGAACAAAAAATAATGAATACTGATAAACTGACTGATGTAGATTATTGAAGGACTGAAAAATGGAATATTGGAGAGAGAAGAGAAGAGAATTTGGACAAGAAACATCAGCATATAAAGAAGATAGAAATGAGGTCAGTGGGTTAGAGAGATTGAGAGTTCAGGAAGTAAGTTTGGGAAAAAATCAGGAAATAAGTTATGCTGAAGAGTGGGGGAGGGAAGGGGGCAAACCAACAGGAAGGACATTTTAAAAACTCAGAAAGTTTAGTGGTATCCCAGGAGATGAGGGCAACCCAGAAAGGTAAACAAACACAGATGTAGGAGTTAGTGAATAATGGAAAGGAAAATGCAAATATACTAGGCAATGGATAACTGTATATAAACTGGGCAGAAAAGGGATGGAATGGCATGAATGAGGGACAGAGAAGAATGTAATTAGACAGAAAAGAAGTGGAATGAGACAGGGATTCAGTACAGTACAGTAGAGTGTAATAAAGACAGATACAGTAATTGAACTGAAGGAAACTGAGTGAAGTGGATAGATAGGTAATGTAAACCGGCTGAAGACGGTGGATAGGTGGGTAGTATGGATTGGTTCAGATGGTAATGACTATCCACATGGGTGAATAATTATAGATTGGGTGTAGTGGACAGCTGGTGCATAGTATGGATTGGTTTGGATGGAGAGGATTATCCACAACTTAGAATGACATGGGTTCAGTATGACCAAGTTGGGATAGGTAAGTGAGCTGTATAAAGAAGGAAGGATGGAAGGAAGGGATGAATGAAGGAAAGAAGGATGAAAGGAAAGAGGGAGAGAGGGAACTGGGAAGAAAATGGATAAATCAAGATGGAAAAGGATGAAATAGGGAAATGGGGTCGATGAAATAAACTTCGTATTAATGAGATAAATTGAGTTGACATGCTGGGAAGGAAGGGGGAGGGAGAGGAAGGAAGGACGGAAGAAAGGAGGGAAGGAGGGAGGGAGGGAGGGAGGGAGGGGAGGGAGGGAGGAGGGAGGGAGGAGGGAGGAGGGAGGAGGGAGAAGGGAGGAGGGAGGAGGAGGGAGGAGGGAGGGAGGGACGGGAAGGAAGGAGGGAGGGGGGTGGAGGGGATAAATAGGGCAAGGTATACAATGGGACATGTGTCAAAAGAGATGGCGCCAGTTGGTAAAATTGCGACGTGCAAATCCAAACAGTGAACGACTCGAGGCAGTGACGACACCAAAAGTTCTGACGACCACAAGCACTAACGATCATTCAGCGGAGTCAATCAAGATGTCTGACAATCTCTTTGACTCGAATTTGAAACACTAAAAATATATACCGGTAAAAATAAAAAAACAAAATGTCCCATATTTTACCAACTGGGTCATCAACACTCCCTAACCAAAATATAAATTAAATAAAAACTACACACACACTGAATCCTTGGTTATCTGCGCATCTGTCACCCAAAATTTCTCTCTCTCCTTACCCAACTTTGCATCAATGATCCCTATCCTTAAGTGCTGCTGTGAAGCCCCAACAAACACCTCATATGGTTTCACTTTCATGTAAATATTAAGTATATAAACCCTCAACAAAATCATTGGTATATTGGGAGAGAAGTCTTACATGTTCTGACAGTATGGTGTGTGAGTGTATGGGTGTGTATACTGTACCAGGCACCCAACAACTGGTGTATAGATGTGTTTGTGCTTAATGTATATACCGGTAAGTATAAACTATGAAATATCAATTGAAAGTCTATGATAATTATCCTCAGATGTTGTAAAGGGGATTGAAGCCAACTCTCCATTATACTGTATAAATATCTGGGTTAATTTCTCCATTACTCAACTTCAGTTTTAAGCAGGTCCAGATGACTATGAAAGTAGACTAACCAGTTTCAACACCAGGAACTAAGGCAAACCACCACCACCACCACCCAAGTCACCATAAAACTGGTTGATCAGACTCCAAACCACCAAATTTATAGCTCAATGGGTGAACTTGAACTAATATATAGTTTTAATGATCACTATTATGGAACATTAGGTACCAGACCTAACCTAACTGAGCCGACCCAAACCTAACCTAACCTTATGGGAGAGCTGAAGACAGTGACCCCATCAGTATATCCAAGGTGGAAAGAGTGAAACCTTCCCGAGAGTGTTGGCCAACTATACAAACTATGGCTTAGGGCACAGCTCCACTCTCACACAATGACAAGATCTTTACTAAGCATCAGTCCACAGATGTTAGAGCTGCACTCCTACATAATTCAGACCAGTCATCACTAATATTAAGGTAATTGCTTTTTTTTTATTGAAAATGTTCCTTGATTTTCAGTTTTTATTGTTTTTCTTTTTTTTTTAATCTCACCAAATATATTTCTCAACATTGTGAGTCAGATTCCGGAGTAATAAAAAAATGGATTGAAATTAATAGTATTCTTTCTCTCTGCTATGGATATATCTTCATTTTATCATATTGGACAACCACCCCACACTACCTGTAAGTTCTGAATACCCCACATATTAGAGCACAACCTAACCTAACCCAACTTAACCCAACCCAACTTAACCCAACCCAACCTAACCTAACCCAACCTACTCAGATAATCACAATGTCTTTTTCCCACTGCCAGGGCCAAAATTATCATGGCCTCAGCAACCATAATAACCATGTTGATGAATCTCCTCTCTAGAATACACTAATAAGTTACTAAGACCTCGAGAACCAAGTTTATAGGTAACCAAGTTCACAGGTAACCAAGTCTTCATTAACGAACTCTTTGGGTGACCATCTTGCCGATAACCAAAGGATCTGTGCACCTATGAATCATGCGGAAATTTGAGGGATGCAATTTTTTGTTACAGGAACTTCATATCAAAACTTGGAGCATTCACAAAAAAAAAATGACATTACATTTATGTATACATGTATATATATTATCTACATACCGAGCAAGTCATTAGATTACGTAACTTAATCATTAAGTATACAGGTATTAACTAAGGTAGGTAGATAGTCATGCAAGATTAATACGTTAATATGCTTTACAATGAAATGAAAATATAAGGGGAGGGTTTAAAATAAAAAATCAATGAAGCATTGCATTAAAATAAACATAACTAATTATCTAAAATATTAAAACTAAATTAAATTCTGTAAATACAAATACAATATAAAGTGCAAGTAAAAAAAAAAAAAAAAACAGCCACAACATATTTCCAAGATACTATACTGCTCTTTACAACAGTTGTGAGACAGTACACAACACTCCAAACTTAGAATCAGAGGGAGGGAGAGAGGGAGAGGGGTGGGTATCTATTCAACTTCAGGCAATCTTCAAGTTTTGTGATGATGAGACGGACTTGTGCAAACTCTGGCCTTCATGAAGTTAGGGATGGGATGCTTGCTCGGTGCTTCATCATGTGGGACTGGAGAGGATAACTGCTCGATTCTTATTACAATCTTCGTGTTCTGTGCTATTGAGGAGGTCGTCTACTTGGTGTTCATGGGGATATAACTTTTTGGTACTGCAGGAGGTCGAGGGAGAATTGAACAAACTGGATTTCACTAAGTTGGGAGAGGAGGGATTGCCTAGTTTGGGTTTCAGGGCCTAATAGAGGGAACACCTACTTTGGGTTTCTCAAGCTAAAGAGGGGTGGATACCAACTCTGGGCTTCATGAGCTAAAAAAAAGGGGAACACCTACTCTGGGGTTTCAAGATGCTAGAAGATAAAACACCTACTTGGCACTGAGGAGCCTCTGAGCTTCGTCGGCCGTCATGACTTCAGGTTCAGCGGAGTCGGAGACGGGCAGCGGCGATGAGGCACGGACCTCGGGCACGACGGTCGGGTCGACGCCATGGGGGGGTATGGGAGGCGGTAGAGGCTCTGGATCAGTGTCATGGCTCTCCAGGTCCGGCGCGATGCCTTCGACGGTCACCGGGGTAGTGCAGAACTGTACGGGGGAGAGGACGGGGTATTAATGATGGAATATTGTACTGTATATGGTGAACAGGTATCGTTGAGGTAGATGATATATTCCACAAACTGTACATAGTGAAGGAAGGAAGGAAAGAGAAGCAAGAGGAGGAGGAGAGAGAGAAGAGGAGGATAAACAGGAGAGAGGAGATACAAGACAGACAAAAAGATGAGAAAGAAGAGGAGAAAAAGATAATAAAGAAAATGAGGAGAAAGAAAACACGAGAGAATGAAGAAAATGAGAAAATGAGAAAAACGGAGAAAAAATGAGTGAAAGAAAAAATGAGAAAGAGAGAATAACTTATGAAAGACAATGGGAAGCAACAAAAAAAATACAAGTAATCAAGAAATACACAATGTAAGCTAATATTTTTTTCTAATACATTAAACAAATTACTGTACTTACAATACGTTAGATACAATACCAGTAATTAATATTTCATACCACAATAAAAATTACATTAAAAAAATATATAGATGATTAAATAATTGATGCAAGACGTGTGTGTGTACCAAGGGAAGTCACACCAATATTGTACTAACCTCCAAACCCACTTGCCCAAACTCGTTCAGCCCTGCCCGTGTCACTAGCTTATGACACACTAACATAACTCGCTTAGTGACAGCATAAATTTCAGGTGTTATCATAAGTTTGCAACCTTCAACACGTTTTGCAAATCATGATAATCTCTGTAACTTTTTCCATTTGTTTACAGAGTACATTAAGTTCCATATTGTCATTTTTTACGATAATTTCTGCATTTTTTGTATTTATTTACATCAAACTAGGTTCCATATTCTCAAAGTTCACCACTCAAGTCCTCTCTCCCGAGCTTAAGATTTGGTAATGCATCTAACTAATTCCATAAGCTGCAACACAAATATACAAAATAATCTTCTTTCATTAGCATCCTTTCCCCATATAGAGATGTGAGAACGCATATAAATACCTTAATTAAAACAATTTAATCAGATTTCCGATGTACCGTATGCTGCTGCGCCACCATAAGTCAGATGTTTGAAACTGTCTCATTACCAACCAGAACATGAAACCGACACGAATGACTCTTAAAAGGTTCGAAGTAACAGACTCAAGTTCATACACCTGAAGCAGGCAGTGAAGCAATAGCTGGCTGGGAGAGTTAACCAACTTTTGGGTGAGAAAATGCTACTGGTGTAAAACTTAAAACACGGAATTTTACACTAAGCAATAATATTATAATAATTTATGGCCAAACATCACCCATCATAAAGAACCAACATTAACCACAACGTCTACATACATTCAACATCCAACATAAAAAAAACATCAATACATATACTATACCCAGCCGTCAGACACATCAACATGAATCAAACAGCCAACATTGTTTAAAAACTAAATAAAACATTCAAGTCATCACAACATCCAACATCTCTAAACAACTACCACAAAAAAGCAATATATGAGAGAGAGAGAGAGAGAGAGAGAGAGAGAGAGAGAGGCGTCCAAATTATCAAAACATTCTACACAGCGAAAAGCAACAAAATAATAAATATGAGAGCCACAAAAGCACATCAATTAATACCAATCCTCTCACTATATAGAAGATTCCACAAAAGTTACAGCCGTGACAAGAGTGCGTTGGACATGACGTCCCAACCCACATGGCCATGATGGTGAACAATATCCCGTCACCATAATTCTTCACCAAGCCACAATATTTCTTCATTAAACCACTACACTCTCCACCAAGCCATCATTGTATCTTCCCTAACTTAACTTTCATCAGTTCACTATATCAATTCCGACACCATTTCCTCTTCCATGTCACTATACTACTTCAATCATGGCACTATATTGTCTTTTTTTGTTCTCGTCACCATCTTTCCCAATCACTCGTCCTCACTATCACTATATTCTCACTTCTGGTGTTATCTATCTATTGTCACTATACTTTATCGCGTCACCATATTCCTCTCCATGTCACTATAGCCTGTTTGGTAGTGGTATATTAACACCATATTGTTTATCTGCTAAATTATAATACTAATAATAATAATTCACTATACAGTAATGGCAGCCTCTTCATATCGTTAGTTAGCTCACTACACGATGAAGGTCAGGCGAGAAATATAGTACCGAGGGCTCTCTTAATCTGTCACACACACTTCCAACACACGTTCCCCTCACACACACGATCCCTCCCTCCTGCACACCGCCACAACCTCCTTCCCTCCCTCCCTCCTGCACACCGCCACACAACATCCTCCTTCCCTCCCTCCCTCCTGCACACCGCCACACAACATCTTCCCTCCTCCCTCCCTCCCACACCGCCACAACCTCCTTCCTCTCCCTCCTGCACCACTTTTTAACATCCTCCTTCCTCACTCCTCCTGCACACCGCCACACAACATCCTCCTTCCACTCCCTCCCTCCTGCACACCTTACACAACATCTTCCTTCCCTCCCCCTCCCTCCTGCACACCACCACACAACACTCTTCCCTCCCTCTCTCCCTCCCTGCACTTACACCAACATCTTCCTTCCCTCCCTCCCTCCTGCACACCGCCACACAACATTCTCCTTCCTCCTCCCTCCTGCCCGCCACACAGCATCTTCCCTTCCCTCCACCTCCCTCCTGCACACCGCCACACAACATCTTCGCCCTCTCCCCTCCACCACACACTGCCCCAACCTCCCTTCCTCCCCTCCCTCCCCTGCACACCGCCACACAACATCCTCTTTCCCTCTCTCCCCTCCTGCACCGCCACACAACATCTTCCTTCCTCCCTCCCTCTACACACCGCCACACAGCTGTTTCTTCCTCCCTCCTCCTGCACACCCGCCACACATTCCTCTTCCTCTCCTCCTTGCACTTCCCTCCCTCCCTCCTGCACACCGCCACACATCTTCCTTCCCTCCCTCCCTCCTGCACACCGCCACACAACATCTTCCTTCCCTCCCTCCCTTAATAATACTACACACACTCCTCCTCGGCAGTTTTCTATCCGCCTCCTCCAGTCCATGGCCGATGTCAACAAATGAGTCTACCAGTCAGTTGACCAAACATACACACTGGAGACAGCCACACTCCGGGCCTCCTATCACGACCCTTCACAACACGTCTACTAGTGAGGGGAGACTGGCCGCCCGCCACTCCCCTCACCACTAACCCAGACTGAGGAGAGGATGGCCCGCCCGCCACCCTCACGAGGGGAGGACCACAGCCATATGTGTACCCGAAAAAACTACTACTGTATTTGGAACCACGTTGTTTAAGCTTCACAACCATCCATTAATATAGAATAACTACAAAATAACCTAAACGAAAATAAATAAAATATTAACAAGTATATAAATAGTCTTAAGACCTGTACGATAACCTTTAACGCGAATTTAAATCCCCTCCAACTGGTATCCGTCAACACGAAAGGCGGCAACGCCTCTCCAACATACTGTGTGTTTGGCGGGAAAAAAAAAGACACCTATTTACTATACGTGACCAACGGTAATTTGCTTCATAATCGTGTCTGAACCACCCGATAACTGCGAGATGGACGACAAAGTTCATAAAAACGAGGACTTAGGAAACGCTGAGACGACACTGAAGTGGAAAATTGGTCTTTAAGTGATGTTACAGACAGAGTCCGTCTAGAAGGACCTTACCATGGAATGCAACCGACGTAAACACCCGCTTTAATGGCGCCAGCTAATTGAGGCAAAAATAGATGCAACCGCCACCAGATTTCGACAATAAAGATCCACCGTTCTCCCGCCACACCATGTCCGACCTACAACCAATTAGGTTTGTCCACTAAGGTGTGCCATGAAACATACTACAGTGAGCGTTGGTGGATCCCCTCACTGCATCCATCACTGGTTGAAAATTACCCACCAGCACTTAAGGAGGTTGTGAGGGAGGTAACTCTACACCGTGGACACGACCAAGGCGAGTTAGTACAGTATATACCTTTACGTGTTTCTACTGATGCAAGTTACTTCACCTGCTTAACTAAACTGTATTATACTGCCAAATCAATGAAAAAAAACAACAATAAATTCGTTCAATCTTGCAAGCAACCTCTGACTGTTGCCAAATATTATCATTATTATAATTACTATCAACAACAACTCAAATATTATAATAACATACCCGAACATGTTCCTGGCGTCTTCAGTGTGTGTATGTTGGGAGTAGAGGTGGTCGACTTCCTCCCTCCCTTTGTTGAAATGGCCTCCCCTCCCCTAAATCCCTAACCTCCCCCTCCCCCCCCTCAAGACCTAATAGGAGCTCAATAACTCAAGCTCCTGTTGCTCTTTAACAGGGCAATTTAGGTGTTCGGGGATATACAGTGTGTTCGACTTCGCACTAGTCGAGATAAACGTCTATAACATTAGTAAATTTTGCCATTCAATATGCAGTATACATCAGATCCTTATCAATTAAAAAAAAATTAATTTAGCTAAGATTACATTGGCTACGATAAAGTAAGGTTATCACACGAATGATTTAAATGAACTGTCAGAACATAACGCCGTGACCTACAGTATATTCACATTTGATAAGTACAAAAATAAAGTTTGAGTCAATAAAAAGCAGTAAAGTCTGGTGAAAATAGTGGCCAGTGTCCGTTACTATCGTTCAAATCCCGTGGAATGCCAATCCTAGACGTCCCCTGTAATCCAATAAGACCGTATTACTTCTTAACTGTTCTCTGAGGGCTAAAAATGTCCTCCCTTTACAATCCTGAAGACATAAAACGCCTCATCAGCTTTTAACCAATTTCTTTAAAGTTGTAAATCTTTCAAGCCTATTCCCCCCTATATATCTACAAATACATTATATTATATTCAAGTACGCTATATAACACTACTAATACCAAAAAATATACTGGAACAATCTAAACAACAGTATTTCAGTAAGTCCTTGACATTAATTTTAAACAGGAAATGGGTCAGCGGATATCTCGTTTACCACTGAAACCTGACACCACACTGAGTAATTCTGGTTCATTATCTTCTACCCACTTGTTATCACGTTTAAGCTTTGTTTTATGTTAATTCTTTACACCCATTTAATAATTTTTACTACATTTAATCAATTTAATTCGTCTTGCCTTTGTTGAACCGAGTGTGAGGATGTTTTCAGTAAGGTTTTATAACATTACTCGCTTTTAACAATTTAATTCTCGACTCCATTCAACCACCTATACACACACACACACACACACTCTCATGACGTCGGTGGCACAAGCAGTCTGGTGTGTTATTGTACAGTATGTTTCCTGTCTAACCCTCCCTCCTGGTATATATACACACCGCATGTATACATAAACAAACATACACACACCATCACCACGTGTTTATATCTCTGCTGCCCCCACCACCACCACAAGTTCCTCGTCCTTCATCCCCCACACATGGTAATACTGTCCCCACACTCCCCTCCCACATCCAGACCCCCTACATCCCATCCCCCACCCTCTAATTAAACACACAAATCCCCACAAGGTAAAATTCCTTCAAGTTATGCAATTTCGAGACGTTTTAAATATTTTTTGCTACGGTTTCCAAAATTAGTTGAGAATTTGAACCTGAAGGAAGTGAGCTTGTGAGAGTTGTCATTTTTTGATGTTTGAGCTGAGGGATTTTGCTTATTATTCTGATGGTGGGATTTTATCTATTTTATAAAGAGCAATTCACAAGATTATTAAATCTTTACCATATGTCTTATTTTTAAAGGATAATTTTAGATTCTGTATTTTCATGGCAGTTCCTCACCATAGTGTCAATACTGTACTCTAGCTGTACCATATACAGTACAGTACTAGACATACTAAAAAATATTCGTATTAAAATAATCTACACAACAACACACTATAAACGACAATATAAAGTTCCTACTATGTTAAATTAAAATTCTAGTTCAAATAACAACACTAAATTCATGGGTGGGGCTGTTATTGTTTTTAGTCCAGTAAAAAAAAATAAACATCTGTTCTAACATCCATACCATGAACTTTTGGTAAACATCTTTTAAGGGATTTTATGTTGATGAAGACTTTACGTGCAGAATCCTCAACATATTTTTAACTGTTAGCTCTTTCTTCATTTTTTCTCAGTTAAGATCAAGCATTTGTGTGGGTTGGCTGCAGCTGCCCAGTCATGTTAGTGGTAAGGTGTTATATTCCTGAGTGAATTTTAAAGTGGGTAATATAACACAACAGTTCTGAAATAAGCTTGCTATAACATAAGTAAATCCAGCTTGACTTGTTAAATTTTTCACTCCTAAAATAAGCTTACCCAACCTATCCCATGCTTAGCTATCCTTACCTACCCTAACCTAACCTTACCTACGCTTACCTAACTTAACCTAATTTAAACAAACTTTACCTAAGCTAACCTAACTTAAGCTAACCTAACCACCCTTTTCCAATATGTTTACAGAATTATAGAAACAAAATATCAGGTTTTCAATGATTAAAAAAATGCACCCACAACTTCACAAGAAAAATCTCAAATTATGCTATGGGTGATCATGAAGATTTTTTTTCACTAATTCTGTAATAATACAAACACCTATCATTATCTTATTTGTATCTTTACTACGTTAAGAACACCATGATGAGGGAAATAAGTGAAAAGTATCATGAACCGTCAATAATTTATTTTTCAAGAGACTAACCACGACCGCCCTAAAAACACTCAAGTTTCTATATGCGTTAAATAATGACTTAGTGGTTATATTCACGGTAAATATCCAACATTGAGTTACCTTGGAGATGATCTTGGTAATGTGTAAGGCAGGAGATGTCAAGTGTGTGTGCGAGAAGGATTTACAAGGTTACATTAGTGGCTTTAGTCTATACCACCTTATCACAACAGCGTGGCCAGGTTACTGACCTCTTCCCCCATCCTGCAAATGACTTTACAACAAAACCTACAAGTACCCAAGCTGACATCGACCTTATCAACACATATACACTTAAGACAACGTTACACCACAGTCCAAGCACCAATACCGCCCTAATGGACAACTTGGGTTACAATTGTCTTACCACGCTCGTTGAGAAGTTGACTGCTCTGGGAGGTAAACAAACTTTTGTCCCCATTTCTCAGGTTATAATTTTCTTGCCCCCGAAGCTGTCGAATAACACCACAAAGGATAAGTCGGGTTAACACCTTGTTGTCCCAGGTGAGATAAAAAGGACCGTGGCACAAATACACCTCCACACGATTAGTGAAAACTGAAGATTCCTCGGAGCTGGTGACCCGAATAGCCGAGTCCTGTCACGCCATTACCCAAGTGGGGACTGGTTTATATTTATTTACACGGAAACTCTTCACACTCCAATGAAATTCATTTTAAGATGTGCCCTTTGGGACAGATACGACCTGGAAATATCCCCACGCTTTCATTTTTCACGGGAAGTATGACATTACCTCAGAGCTTTCTTTGGCGCGACGGATAAAAGATGTTCTAGGACAAATTTGTGAGCTTGTGACCCCATGTTTCCTAGTGGGAATTGTTTTTGTCCCCATTTTTTTTTCATTGTTTGTCATCTTACAAATATATTAACTTTTATACAAAATACATAACGATAAACACTATTCTAATAAAGCTTCGAAAATATAATATAAATAATGAATCTATATATATATAAAACTGAGATACAGTGGCTTGTTCTTTAAGGTTTCGATACCTACTCTAAACACATCACAAAAAATATATTCAACGAAGATTTATTTTTATCGACATAACAGCTGTATGGATTAAAGAAATAAAAAAGTAATGTAAGCAAGAATAGGAGAGAGGAAGTAGGTTAGGCAGGACTGACACAAGATTCACACGTTATTAACCAGGATCACGCCATGAACACGTCCTGACCTTGAGCTACACGTCTGGGCCACAAGGACAGAATCACACGAGGGAATTTAGTCAGAGAAAATCCGCCAAGACTATTGCACGGTGGGCAAGGCGACCAATGATATCCTGATTTCAGTATTTTCTTTTGACTAATTATTGTTCAATATTGTCCAAATACCGAAAAATTGCATTAGAGGGAGAAATGGCAATATATTTTGTTCAACGATGTTCATTACGCTGTTATTGTACTTAACGTAAAAGAACGAGCAGTATATAGGTAACATCACAAATTGTGTAATCAGGTTTTCGTTGAATGTGCTATATGTTAACTCATACAAAGTGGAAATAACAAACAATTAAATTTTTTTGTGTGGTTTAAATAAATAATTTTAAGTGAAATATAATGAGACACTACACAACTCACGTGTATGAACATTGCCGCTTCAAAATTGCTATAGATATGTTACTATACAATTATCTTATGCTTGCTGCTTTACTAGACTTTGTCGTAGTGGCTGGCTGGTCTACTTATAAACAGGGTCTCCTAGCACTTACCGAAATAAAATTATAAATATGTCCCAACTGATTATTACTATACATGTACACATTCAAAAATTATCTTTACGGATGGGTCTGATGAAATTTAAAATCTCCACTGTTGATAGGGTTGTCAAAATCTTTCGTCCATTGAGTCATACAGTAGTGAATACATAAAATTTTAAATATACTCTTTTGATTGTGTGTCGAGAAAAGTATCGCAATGTATATATTAGAATATTAAGTAGTATATAATTTTATAATCCCAGTAATCCGACGAACAGACAAAATAAATGTATAAATATGCCTTGAAATTACTAGGATATTTAGATAAACTTATTTATGGGAAGTGAATAATTATATCTTCTAAACTATGCTTTGTTTAAATGATAAGTTTAATAAAAACTCACTGTGTGATTTAATAATAAGTTTACCCAATAAAATCAATGATTATTAATAGTTTAGAAGATAATTAAAACTAAGCCTGGAATATTTTCTGAGGATTCGTGTGTGGGCGAAAGACAGACGCGATGACAGTGACGGAAACCAGAATCTACAAACCACTAGATGGTATAGAAACTTCTATCAACTAAACAATACATTCAATCAGTTTATTTTTAATTGTACAGCTGAAGACTTGGTATTCATCATGTGATAACCCTATTTTAGCCCACGCGGTCCAAATGATTCTCTATCTCTTTTTATCTATAAGCTAAGGAACATATTTTTTTTTATATAGCAGTTTTATTTAGGCTATCTAAAGCTGACCGTGTTAACTCTGGTGTCAATATGTGAGAAAAATTCAGTGTTTGGCCAATGCCTCTGATGATAGTATAAGAACAGTAATCTCACGTTACATAGTGTTACATGGATGGGGAGTCCTACATCACACGCCATTAAGTTAGTAAAACGGTATACATTTTATAATCCCTTTGTGAAACACTCATACCAGGATATGCCATTGATGTCCACAAACTACAATTATTTCAACTAAATAGTAATCATAAGTTAGGTCTCCTATTCTTATTTTTATGTATTAACACAAGACCTGCAGACCTGTGTATGAGTAAATCGCTATTCCAAAATGCCTGACAGTGTGTACATGTTAAGTAGTTAAGTAGTGCGCTAACTGTGAGTGCGTTGTTGATACTTGTGACCATTTACTACGCTCTACGAGACTGAGGCCTCCAGCATCTCAAGGGTAACTCACAGGAGCGAGACCCGGTTTTTTGGGGGGAAAGCACTATTTTCGGCCTTGCTCTATACGATGGTAGTTGATAAGACCTCCTTATTACACTGTAAATAAGGTTGAAAGCCCTTTAAAAATAGGGTAGTACATCGATTTGAAGCAGACAGGAAAGTATGGGCTTGGCTTTCGTGTTATCAGGAGCTCTTGTCCCGTCAGTGAGTGAGAGGAGCGGGCGGCCAATCACAGAGGCCGGCCTGCATCCTCCTCTCCCGTCTCGGCCAATGACAGTGAGCGTCTGCTATCTACACCACGGCCCCTCCAGCCAATGAGCACGGAATCCCTCTTTCCCTGTCCCTCAGTTCTCTTTTGTTGTGGCGGGATCTACACTCTGATATCCATTAAAGTAAAAAAAGCCAAAAGCGGGTGGGAGTTTCGTTGCTTCAAGTCAACATTGCAACAATCCAGGACATTACTTCATGATGCACTACCTACCATCTGCAAGTACAATCCTTTACCTTCAAAATGCATCAACAATTAATACTGTATCTCAAAAAACAACAAAGTTATGCAAGTTTGAAGTTGGAAAACTCTAAGAGCAGTTTTCTCGGCTTTCAAATTTGGGCGCGAGTAACCCATACGAATTTTATTGTCAGTGAGAAGATTTCAGATACTAAAAGCAGTAACAACATAGCTATACAACGAGCAGGTATAACAACATACCTATACAACGCACAGGTGTAACAATATAACGCACTCTACACAACACACTACACAACCGTGTCATAGCGTACCAGTCTGGACCAGAAGTTGGTGGTGCGAGCTTCTTGTTGGCGACGATTCCGACGGGCCTCAGCAGCTCGCCGCGAGGTCCTCTGTTTTGAGGTGTGGCGGCTGGCTTTGCCCTTCCCGGAGCTGTCCTCTTTTTGGTGACAATTGTGGGATGCTTCACAAGCTGTGGCATCCAGCTGGTGCTTGTCTCCACACTCTGAGTGCTTGCCTATCTTGTGGGTATCCGCACAAGGCTTCGCCGTAAGGAACGCCTTAATGTTGTCGCTGCAGCTGACACTTCTCTCCGCTGATGTGCCAGACTCCTTTGACCGAGTTTCTTCCTTAGTCCTACTCCGGCCACGGGGGTTGTCCATGCCTGTTTCCTCCGTGTCCTGGGTCGTGGGTGGTGTCTCAGGGGTGGCAGTATCAGCACTTTGAGACATGGAAGGTGATGGAGTGTTGGTCTGCTCTTCAGGTAAGTCTGTGTCCTTAGTGTCGTTATCATTCACTCCGTCAGTGAGGGCGTCACGAATGGTGGCCAGCATATTGGTGACTTTATCTTGATGATCAAGAGTCGCCTCGCTCACACTCTTAACAATGGCATCTACAGGAACGGGTGCTGGAGGTTCCTCTTGCTCTTCTCTTTTACTCGATTTCATTTGGTGCACCTGAGACAAGTGAAGACTCATTGTCTTGTTTTGGACATGTTTATTGGGTACTTGAGCTGTGTCGTGTTCCCACCCTAGACTCCCTAGACTCGGGAAATCGTCGCCCAGAAGCTGGCCCAGTGTTTGGTTAATCTTCTCGTCCCTGACACATGAGTTTTCAGTTGTCGAAAAATCCAGCTTAAAGTCGGCATAGTCATCCTGAAGACCCCAGCCGGTGCTGTCTCCAGGACCTTTATGACCTTCGTAGGACACTATCAGATCGTTCCAGCTCGGAATGTCCTCGTTATCCGTGAGGAGCATCAGCTCGTTGGGGTCAAGGACTTCAGCTTCCTCATTGAAGCTGTCTAATTCCTCCTCACTGTCCATCATGTCAAAGGAGTGCAGGTAGTGTGTGATGGCATCAAACACCTTGTTTGGGGTGGATGGAGAGGACGGGGCCGAGGAGCACCCTGACTTGCTCTCATCCTCAAAGCTGCTCCCAATGCCACTCTCCTGGCTGTTTTTCTCCTCCGCATCACTGTGGGGCGTCACCTCTTCACTCCTACTCCTTACCAGGTCTATGCCTATGTCATTCATACTCATCCCACAAGAAGCTGATAAAGACTTGGTATATTTCCATTCCATCGTCTTGGTATCATCCTTCCCCTTTTCCTTGTTCTCTTCCTTTGACCTTGGCATTCCCTTGGATTTCCTTTTCCTTGATTTCCTTTTCTTTCCCATTGTTTGGTCTCGTGACCCGTCTATCATCTCTTGACGGGCTTTACGGACATCTTTATTTCCACCGAAGATCTCGCTGAACCTAGGAGTTCGAGACTGTAGGCCCTTCAATGGCGCGTCACCCTTTACCTCTCCAGCGTTCACCCATTCACTCTCCTCTTCTCCTCCTCCTTCCTGGAAGACACTGTTGGCCTTATCCCTATTCACCCTCCTCTTCTTTTCTAACACCTTAAGCCGGAGTTTCTCCCATCTGTGGCTTATTCTCTTCTCTGGCAGGCGCTCTTTTTTGTACGTCATGCCAGCGACTGCCTGGGGGTCCTGCAAGGTGGTCTTGTTGGTAACACACTGTTTGATATTCTCCCAACCTTCGGGCAGTTTCCGTACACTGCCCCAAGGAACCATCTTATCAAAATTTCCCCTGGCGAGATCCTTGTTGAGACACGAGGTGCTTCTGCTGCCTTTGTATTTGTGCATCATGGTGTCCAACTTCTCCAGGATTTCGTCCTTAGCACCAAAGTTCCCCCTGATGGGGCTTCGGGCAGTTTTCAGGTTGGCGATACTGCCTGTCAGTGTCTCGTGAAGGTTCCCCAGACTTCTACTGCTGCTGTAAGAGTCCCTTACGCCTCTCACACGAGGCCTGAAGCTGTCACAAATGTTAGTCAGACTACCGAATTTGGTCATGGACCTCCTGTGGAACCCCATGAACTCCTCCCCGACACTGCGGCTCAAAGGACACGGGTCCAAGATTCCTCCCTTGGTGCCGTAATCCTTATCAATGCTGCTGGAGTTCCGGGAACAGGAAACCACCTTACAGTTGCTCGCCCGACTGTTACATCTCGAATCTTCCCTGCTACTTATGCTACTGCTCCTGCTCCTTCCCCTTCTGCCCCAACTGCTGCTTCTGTCACTACCAACACTACTGCTCCTGCTTCTGTGCTCCCTGTTATTGTTTTTCCTGTAGGTACTGTACAGGTGACGCTGAGAAACTTCTCCCGACTCCATAGCCATGTCAAAGTTGCCGTCCATGAACTCCTCACACCCGTGCCAGCTTTGACTCATCCAGTCCGTGTCAAACATGCTGCCTTCCCTAGAGACTCTTTTGTAGGGCTGTATCTGGGTGGTAGGACTAGATGGCACTAGCTGGAAGTTCTCCCACATGTCATTCTCCTCCACGTTGCCTCTGGAGAGCTCGTGTTCACAGTCTGTCTCTGAGTCGTCCTTGTTATCCATGACCAGATGCCCAGTCTCTCCTATCTCACCGTCCATTACAAGTGCATCATCTATCCAGCGTCCATCTGGAATTTCATCATCCATTGCCAAAGACTGAGTTTCACCTACCCATGACCTGTCTTCACCATCTGTAGCTTGAAGCTGTGCTTCACTGGGCCATGACCCATCTTCAAAATCTGTACCTTGAAGCTGTGCTTCACTGGGCCATGGCCTATTTTCATCATCCGTACCTTGAAGCTGTGCTTCACTGGGCCATGGCCTATCTTCATCATCCGTACCTTGAAGCTGTGCTTCACTGGGCCATGGCCAATCTTCATCATCCGTAGCTTGAAACTGTGCTTCACTGGGCCATGACCTATCTTCAAAATCTGTACCTTGAAGCTGTGCTTCACTGGGCCATGGCCTATCTTCAGTTCCATCATCTGTAGCTTGAAGCTGTGCTTCACTGGGCCATGACCTATCTTCATCATCTGTAGCTTGAAGCTGTGCTTCACTGAGCCTGGCCATGCCACTGGCCTATCTTCAGTTCCATCATCTGTAGCTTGAAGCTGTGCTTCACTGCCATGACCTATCATCCAGCTTGCTGTGCTTCACTGCCATGGCCTATCTTCAGTTCCATCATCTGCAGCTTGAAGCTGTGCTTCACTGGCCTATCTTCATCATCTGTAGCTTGAAGCTGTGCTCACTGAGCCATGACCCATCTTCATCATCTGTAGCTTGAAGCTGTGCTTCACTGGGCCATGACCTATCTTCTTCATCCGTAGCTTGAAGTTGTGCTCACTGGGCCATGGCCTATCTTCAGTTCCATCATCTGTAGCTTGAAGCTGTGCTTCACTGGGCCATGGCCTATCTTCAGTTCCATCATCTGTAGCTTGAAGTTGTGCTTCTGGGCCATGACCTATCTTCAGTTCCATCATCTGTAGCTTGAAACTGTGCTTCACTGGGCCATGACCTATCTTCATCATCTGTAGCTTGAAGCTGTGCTTCACTGGGCCATGACCTATCTTCTTCATCCGTAGCTTGAAGCTGTGCTCACTGGGCCATGGCCTATCTTCAGTTCCATCATCTGTAGCTTGAAGTTGTCACTGGGCCATGGCCTATCTTCAGTTCCATCATCTGTAGCTTGAAGCTGTGCTTCACTGGGCCATGACCTATTTTCATCATCTGTAGCTTGAAGCTGTGCTTCACTGGGCCATGGCCTATCTTCATCATCTGTAGCTTGAAGCTGTGCTTCACTGAGCCATGACTATCTTCATCATCTGTAGCTTGAAGCTGTGCTTCACTGGGCCATGACCCATCTTCTCTTCATCCGTAGCTCACTGGCCATGGCCTATCTTCAGTTCCATCATCTGTAGCTTGAAGTTGTGCTTCACTGGGCCATGGCCTATCTTCAGTTCCATCATCTAGCTTGAAGCTGTGCTTCACTGGGCCATGACCTATCTTCATCATCTGTAGCTTGAAGCTGTGCTTCACTGAGCCATGACCTATCTTCAGTTCCATCATCTGTAGCTTGAAGCTGTGCTTCACTGGGCCATGACCTATCTTCATCATCTGTAGCTTGAAGCTGTGCTTCACTGGGCCATGGCCTATCTTCAGTTCCATCATCTGTAGCTTGAAGCTGTGCTTCACTGGGCCATGACCTATCTTCATCATCTGTAGCTTGAAGCTGTGCTTCACTGGGCCATGACCTATCTTCATCATCTGTAGCTTGAAGCTGTGCTTCACTGAGCCATGACCTATCTTCAGTCCTCATCGTTGATTTGTCCTCGTCATCAGTCGCTGCTGTGTTTTCGACAACTATGCTTGGGATGTGCAGAAATTCCATCGGCGAATTATCTTCATCTCCTGTCATAATTCCACTGTCTGACATGGCCCATCCTGTCATTAACCCATCTACCTCATCGTTCCCACTGACCTCGCTCTTGATTACATCACCGATGATAATCAGTGGATTGTTTTTGTTGAGAGTGTTGCTCGTCACCCTGTTTGTTTTGTTGTTACTGAGGGTTGTTGGTCTGTTTGCGATGCCATTCAGGCTTGTCTCTCTGTTTGAACCATTACTAACCTTTATCTTCCTGAGGTCATCACTCGAGGTCTTTTGTTTTCTCACCTTATTATGAATAGTCTTTGGTTTGCTGCCATCTTCATCACCACTAAACAAACTCCGAGTCTTCTGCACCTCACTGGACACACCTGGCGACTTCTTGCCAACATCGGCTGAGCTCTTGAAATTCTGTATTGCGGCAGTCAAGGTATTTGATTTTGTGTCGGATGTACTTTTGGACTTCTTCGAGTCTTCAGATAAGCTTTTTGGCTTTCTGGTATTGTCACACAAGCTTCTCGGCCTTCTCATGTCGTTGGTTGGTTTCTTCGGTGTTTCAGATAAGTATTTTGTCTTTCTGGCATCATCAGACACGCTCTTGGACCTCTTCATGTCGTCAAACACGCTTCTTCTCGTTTTTGTGTCATCAACCGAGCTCCTAAGCTTCTTTGCATCATCAGTTAAAACCTTTGGCTTCTTTGTCTCATCAGATGACACTTTGGGCTTCCTCGTATAATCGGTAAAGCTCTTCGACTTCACAATATCAGACAAATTTCTCGTCTTCTTCTCGATATCAATCAACGTCTTCGACTTTCTTCCAGACTCAGTGATGTTCTTTGACCTAACAATGTCGTCGATGATGCTTCTGGACCTGCCATTGACGTTACCAGTGCTTCTTCTGGATTTGTTTAAGTTCTCGATCATCGTGTCAATGTTCCCAGTGGCAGCTGTTGTTTTCTTCTCACTATCAGCCATCGACTTCGTATTGTCGCTGGAGTCTGTGCTCTTGGTTTCAACGCCATTAACGCTATTGGATTTTCTCGACTTGTCAGTCTCGCTCTGGTGTTTACCAAAATGCGGAAGGTCATTGTTGCCAGAAACCAGAAGCCCTCTGATGCTTTCCTGTTGGTAACCTTCGACAGCAATGGGAGGTTCAGTGATGCCTTCCTGTTGGTTACCCACAGCAGAAATGGGAGATTCTGCTGTGACTTTCTGTTGGTCTCTTTCGGAAGCAACAGGCGACTCCTTGATATTTTTCTGTTGGTCACCTTTTACAGCAGTAATGAGGAGACCCTTGAACTCTTTTTGCATGTCCCTTTCGGCATTGATTTCCTTTCTCGATTTTTGTGTTCGAGGAGCAGGGCTGACACTAGTCTTCCTCCCAGACGGAACAGCAAAAGATGAATTCACAATGGTCGTGTCAGAGGCGCTGGTGTTCTCTAGGGTCCTGCTTCTTTTGCTGCCACTCCTACTGTTTCTTGGACGAGTGTAACTGCTACGTAGGCTACTGCTTCCTGAGAGATCGCTGGTACTACTACTCCTGCTGCTGTTTGATAAGCTTTCGATACTGTCGCGGTGCTTACCTGTCTTGGACTGGTGCACTGGACTGCCTTGCTTACCAGTTCCTGTAGTCTTGAACTGGTGCACTGGACTGCCTTGCTTACCAGTTCCTGTAGTCTTGAACTGGTGCACTGGACTGCCTTGCTTACCAGTTCCTGTAGTCTTTGACTGGTGCACTGGACTGCCTTGCTTACCAGTTCCTGTAGTCTTGAACTGGTGCACTGGACTGCCTTGCTTACCAGTTCCTGTAGTCTTTGACTGGTGCACTGGACTGTCTTGCTTACCAGTTCCTGTAGTCTTTGACTGGTGCACTGGACTGCCTTGCTTACCAGTTCCTGTAGTCTTTGACTGGTGCACTGGACTGTCTTGCTTACCAGTTCCTGTAGTCTTTGACTGGTGCACTGGACTGTCTTGCTTACCAGTTCCTGTAGTCTTGGACTGGTGCACTGGACTGCCTTGCTTACCAGTTCCTGTAGTCTTTGACTGGTGCACTGGACTGTCTTGTTCACTACTCACTTCATTCTTTGACTGGTGCACTGGACTGTTCGATGAACTTCTTGAGTCCTCTGAGCAATAATCTGACTGACAGTTTGACCGAGGTTCCCAACTGTCACCAGAGACTGGGGTCTTGCATGTAACTGGCGGGTTGGTGGCCAAAATGTGACTTTGACTGGTAAGCAGACTGCCTCGACGGCGCATTGGCGGACTGGTGATCGTAAAGCTGCTCTGAGTGGCAATCAGACTGTTTCGACGGCGCATTGGCGGACTGGTGATTTTAAAGCTGCTCTGAGTGGCAAGTACATTGTTACGACGGTGCATTGGTGGACTGGTGATTTTAAAGCTGCTCTGAGTGGCAATCAGACTGTTTCGACGGCGCATTGGTGGACTGGTGATTTTAAAGCTGCTCTGAGTGGCAATCAGACTGTTTCGACGGCGCATTGGTGGACTGGTGATTTTAAAGCTGCTCTGAGTGGCAATCAGACTGTTTCGACGGCACATTGGTGGACTGGTGATTTTAAAGCTGCTCTGAGTGGCAATCAGACTGTTTCGACGGCACATTGGTGGACTGGTGATTTTAAAGCTGCTCTGAGTGGCAATCAGACTGTTTCGACGGCGCATTGGCGGACTGGTGACTGCAATGCTGCCCTGACTGGCAATAAGACTGCTTCGGCGGTGCCTTGATGAATTGTCCAAATAATTACAGACTGGACTGACTCCACGCTTGGGTGTTGGGATATCCATTGGTTGACTGGCGGAGACGTTGCAGTTCTGACTGTGATTGTCCATACGACTGATTGTTGGACTGTTGGGTTCACTGCTTTCCGGACTGCCCCCTGAAGTGGACGAGCGACCAGCGTGCCTACAGTTAGCACCGCACTTGCTATTAAACTGTACCATTCTGCTCTTAGCTGTGTCCCAGGGAGAAGACCTTGGTAACGAGGGTGTGGACTGAGGGCTGGGAGTGGTCACAGTCTGCGTTCTAAACATGGGTGATGTGGGTCTGTCGTGGGTAATGGACATGGGATTGGATGGATTCATTACCGTGGGTGTACTGGGTTTGACGGACACGGGCATGGGGGTGGTCAGAGGCGAGGACATAGGAAGATAGTGCCCAAGCTTAACCATGTGACCTTCATCCCAGCTACATGACCCAACCTGACGAGTCATTCTGGGAGGGGCGGGTCTGTCCGAGGCTGGAGGTCATGCGATATCTTACCAAAAAAATAAATTAAATCACCTTTGTTGTCCAGTGATTAGTGATAAGATTAACATATAAAAACGACAATTAGCCACAGATAATTGCCTCTTTAACGATAGTTAGTTCATTGATTATCATGAAATCAGTCTTTTGTAATTAGTTAAGTAACATAGGATTGTCTGATCACAGTAATTGCCTGTTACAATTAGGTCAATTTAATGGTGATTTGTTCAACATGTTGCTGCTAAGATGATTGGGCCTTCTAATAGTTGACTAGTTGATTGGTTGTTTGGCTGATTCACGTTACATACAAGACACACAATCAGGCAGTAGATGTTATGTATCTGAAGGAGAAACACATATATGGTTTAAGATACATATATATTTTTTCTCGAGTATAACACACACACACACACACACACACACACACACACTTACAACTTTTATACTTTCTTATATATACTTTCCTTATTACAAAAAAATATTAATTACGAAAGTATATACACAGACTTTTATCAAAACTTTCAAACTTTTATGATTTGTATAAATAAACTTTCTCATGTCATAACATACTTTCTCATATATACAAATTACTATTACGAAAGTATACACAGAGACTACAAATATCGTCAAAATTAGTCTTAATTTGTATATAAACTTTCCCTACTTTACACACCAGCACTACGAATGTATAAAGAAAATATCAAAACTTTCATAATTTGTGTTTATAAACTTTCATTACACATACCAACACTACGAGAGTATATAATAATACTTTCACCCAAAACAAATATATAATTTTAAAACTACTACTTTTTCTAAAGGTAACATACGAGCTAACAAACGTAACACACTCAGGTAACATAACACACGTAACACACACACACACACAGGTAAGGTAACGTAACACACACAGGTAACCAAACACTTACAGGTAACATTTCATAACACGGATAAGACACACACACACACACTTAAAGGAAGCCCCTGGTAACAAGTAGGCAAAGATGTTACCGCTAGATAGGTCATCCAGTGCTTACGGCAAAGAGGGGGGACGAGAGAGAGAGAGAGAGAGGGATAGAGAGAGAAAGGGAGGGAGGGAGAAGGAGAGAGATGGGAGAGAGGGGAGGAGGGAAAGTGGGGGGAGAGGGAGGGAGGAAAGATTTGTTCTTGGAGAGGAGGGGTGAAGAAAGAGGGAGGAGGGGGAAGGAAGGAAGGAGAGAGAGAGAGAGAGAGAGAGAGAGAGAGAGAGAGAGAGAGAGAGAGAGAGAGAGAGTTGGTTCTTGAAAGGAGGAGAGAGAATGGGGGAGTGGAGGGAGGAAGACGAAAGGGAGGGATGAAGGGAGTCACAACACTTCAACATACACACTTCAAACACACAGCTAACTACAAGCACTTCACTAGTATAGCTACCTCATTAGTAACACACTTCAATAACACACTTCAATAAACACACTTAACTATCAACACTTAACTATCAACACTTAACTATCAACACACACTCGGGCACTAAAACACTTAAAACGACCTACCAAGACTGTCAAATAATTCCTATACGTTAACATATTCCTCATAATTAAACAACGAACTGCAGTATAGAATGACAGTAAAGAGTCTTAGTGTACGTTCAGTGCCATCTATGTGTCGTCCAGAGAATGATTGAGGTTTCTCGTACATATCAACTTAATTCAGTAACGACAAAACACTTATTTATCTACGGTAATAAAAAAAAAATTATCTACGGTACATACACAAAGATGGCGTCGTATTTGCACTGAGACTCTAAATGTTATTGGTGTTCTCATCCCTTAGATACAGGAGATAAGAAAAACAAATAAACGTGAGTCAAAGAATCTTGCGGTGACAATCGTGAACTAATGTCTCCTACCTTGGGAAGCTCGGTTGAGAATGAAGCATTGGTCGGCCAGTCGATTAGGTCTTCTCGCCTGCTCTCCCTCTCCCCCTCCTCTCTTTCCCTCCTCCTCTTCCTCCCTTCCCCGTGCACCAGCGAAAACCCATAACTGCATTGAAGACGCTACTAAAGGAATAAGCCAATCTTGCCTATTGGCTGTGGGTCACCTCTAGGGCCTCAGGGGGCGGAGGAAGCGTCGAGCGGATCTACCTGTCCTTGGCTTACCCCTTGATGGTAAACAAATTTGCGCTTACTCTCGCCAGGTGCCGCGTGACTACCCCCTACCGACATCCTCCCACTAACCCCGCGATCTCCCTCCCCCCAAGCCTCCTCCCTCCTCCCAGCCCCCTCCTCCTCCCAGCCCCAGCGTTCCTCCTCCTCCCATCCCCCGCGTTCTCCCTCCTCCCAGCCCCTGCCTTCCTCCTCCCAGCCCCCGTCACCCCCGTGTTCTTAGCCAAATTAATCGATGATGTTTTTGACGACTTGTAGTAAACATCGCCTCTAATATTGTTTAAACATATATTTACCTTGTGATTAACGAGATAAGGAGTTACCGATTAATTTAATCCGTTGCTTTAAGAGTTATTTGTCGACTTCAGACTTAGTTAAAGTATATTTCTAAAACGCCTAGATTCCTTTATAATGATCTGGAACTCATTAAACAAGAGGTTGGATCACATTATAGAGGATTAAATTTCAATAATAGGAGAGCTGATGCCATTATAGAGTATTAAATCGCATAAAAAGGGGGTTGAATTGTGTTATAAAGGATTTGATTCCGGTATTTAGAGTTTGATCCCATTATAGGGAGTTCGATTCCATTTTAAAGAGTTACACAACAGTATAAAGGGTTCAATTTCATTATTAAACTTTGGATCCCACCGTAAAGGGTTGACTTCCTTCACAGAGGATTAGGTTTCACTATTGTGGGTATGACTCCGATAAATAAAGAGGTTCCATCCCATTATTAAGGGTTGGATCCCATTAAAAGGTGTATATCACATGAAATATTAGATTTATATACCATATGATGTTTGAATTCTTTCGCCTCTCTCTCTCTCTCTCTCTCTCTCTCTCTCTCTCTCTCCTGGTTTGTCTGTGATGAACCTGACTATAAAATGGAGGATTATTTTAGGTCTACTAAGCTAATAGGCCTAAGATAATAGACTTAATAGGGTAAAGTTCCCATTTAAATTGGTAGTTTTAATTTATGCAGTAATTCGCTCTTATATATTCTGAAATTATGTACTTTTGTGTAAATCATTAAGCAAATTATTGAACCATATTTTTGTATAGTATCCCATTAACTTGCCATTTTCTCTAATTAAGTCCAGACCATAATACAGTACCCATTTTATTTAATTATATTCCCTTGGTCACGTTTTCTCTCTCTATTACTGTTAATATTTTTCAGTTATGGACTTTTTTATTATTTCTTTTACACAACAGGAAGAGACTGAACCATGAAGCTTAGCAAATGGACAGTCACACACACACACGTACGTCACACAACCAAGAAAGGATTGGACAACTCACCAAGCTCAACGCCTCTGGATTCGGGCAGCTCAAGACGGATTTGGTTACAGAAATGGTCAATAATAATCCGCTGGTGCCATTTATGTCAGGATACCCTTGACACTTCCTTGGTATACGTGAAACATCCTTGACACAGCCTTAACACAGCTCTGACGCATCACGAAGATCCTTGGCATATATGACACACCCATGACAATTTTGAACACCTGTCATAAAATTACCTTCAAACACCTGTCATAAAATTACCTTCAAACACCTGTCATATAATTACCTTCAAACACCTGTCATATAATTACCTCCAAACACCTGTCATATAATTACCTCCAACACCTGTCATATAATTACCTCAAACACCTGTCATAATTTCCTCCAACACCTGTCATATAATTACCTCCAACACCTGTCATAATTACCTTCAACCACGTCTTTTTCCCGCGCAAATAAATAAACAAATTACAAACAATAAAATGAGTAATTAAATATAACTTCATTGTTTACACTTAATTTTGTTTACTTTGTTTATCTATTTTATGACATTGTCTTTCACTTGATATTTTTATTTAATTTCATCAGTAATTCTCTAAGTCAAGGTTGATAAATACTCGTATAAAATTCCTCGTAAGTTAAAATTAAATTGCTGAAATTAAGGTAAAATACTAAAAAAAATAAATTACTAACATTAAAATCACATTGAGAATTAACTAAATACGATAAAAGTTAAATTTCCCGTAAGTGAAAATATTCTAAGAAATTCCATACGATACTTTTTTCTCCTAATATTATTAAGTAAACAAAATTTTAATGCAACGAATGCTAAGTTAACGTCTATATCTAGTTAAGGTTAAAAATTTGTATAATATTAATGTCATTCTTGTATTTTTTTGTCGTAAGTTAATCAATAATGTTGGTTAGGTTAGGTTACGACCAGCCAGGTATTTACGACAGAATATTTACCTGTCTCGTTCCTTGATGGTGTCTTAAGTTATTTCCTGCATAAGTTTACACTTCGCGGGAACGAAGTGAAATGTTTATAGTTTAATATACATAATTTATACAGTCGAGTATATACATCTAAACATCGATAAGTGAGAAGGTTGGGTCACCTTGCCCTCTGACCTGACCTCCAACCGTTGTGTGCTATTTAAAGATTAGTAGGGTCATTACCTAATACCTGACCATTGTGGACCTGGTCTCACCCTCCTCTGTATATATACACCTTGATTTGTATTACTCTCTCTAGTCTGTGAGTACAGACCAAGGAGAAATACAAACCAAGGTGTATATATACAGAGGAGGGTGAGACCAGGTCCACAATGGTCAGGTATTAGGTAATGACCCTACTAATCTTTAAATAGCACACAACGGTTGGTGGTCAGGTCAGATGGTCAGGTGACCCGGCCTTCTCACCTGGTTACAAATCTTCTTAATTACAAAATTGTCCAGTTTGTACATGTCATTACTCAAATTCATGTTGAATGCTTCGGTATGTTTAATAAGACTAGATTCTATGATGTTCCTACTATCAATTGAATTACATGGTAATATTGAGGAGGCATTATCCCAGTCAATGCAATGCTTGTTATCCCTCAAATGAACAAACAGAGCATTGGATTCCTGGCCTGTCCTAACACTATATTTGTGTTGTTTAATTCTAGTTGCAAGATCTTTACCTGTCTGGCCTAAGTGTTTTATTCTTTCCTTGTGGTTATCAGCACCTACAGTGATTTACTTGCATATAGATAGATAGATAGATAGACAGACAGACAGACAGACAGACAGAAAAGTGGACACGCATTGAAATGGACTGAGAAAAACAAATTACTAATTAAAAAAATCGACAAATATCACATCCCTTATATGTAAAAAAGTTATATTACCAACTGCCGGGGTAAAAAAATAATAATAATTACCACCACTAATGATAAGACCGACAGACAGACACAGAGACAGCCACTTGGGTCTGTCAGTTGCCTATCTCCTCAGCTGAGATAGGAGACGCCGTGGTCACAAGTTCGTTACAAAATAAAAATATTGTCTGGTTTTTTGTTGATGATGAAGATAAATTAATTTCATTTGGTTATTTTAGAATTAATAAATTTCGACGAGTGAGATTGTGTTAGTGTACAGTATAATGTTCGTTGAGTACCACGAACCATATTGCCGGCATATTAACAGTTGTTGTAATTGATTTATTTTACTTTAAACAAGACGCATAAAATATTTAATCAAACGAAATAAAAAAAAAATATTGGATCGTTACTTTAAGGTTTTTGATTGGTTTATATTATCTGTAAAATAATTAGGTCAGTAGTCTTATCCCGAGTTTTATCATCAACATTATAGCTAGGTCTACTCTCGTCAGCTGATTCAGGTAAACAAAAACTTCCACCAAAGAAAATGAAGAGTTTTTTAAGGGAGACTAAACGATTTTACATGAATTATAATATTATGGATATATATTTACATTACGATAATATATACCATGTTACTCCACTCTATTGATAAACTAAATACTAATAGATTTCTTAATTGAATCTGAAACAATATTTAGCCAGGATTAACAGATGCCTAGTAATCAACAATATTGACTTAGCTGAGCAAATTGAGAGCCTGAGCCCTCCTGAGTGAACGTATCTAGTTAAGGTAGAGTCTCAATGCTATTTTGAAGCCATTTTCGAACGGTAGCTTTATGTCCCAGTTCAATTCAACCCGTTTGAGGTAATCTTACACTTTCACTTCAAAGGAAAATGTATCATATAAGTTTCTATGAATAAGTTTTCGGTTTTATTTTCCTCTGTGCTGTTATATTGAACACCGCCAACACGACACTATGTTAGGTGTTACTGAGCATCTGGCAACTCTTATGTGCCCGAGTTATCATTTAGGGATTAATAATATACTATTTTCATTTATACATACATACATACATACATATACTTACACACACGCATACATACATATACTTACACATACGCATACATACATACATATACTTACACACACGCATACACACGATGGCAACAATAACAACACCCACACATGGATATATAGATACACACACGCACACATATGTAAACACACACACAATGAATAGCCTAGATATGGGCTACACACCTGTCAATAGCCAACACACCTGTACCTCATTACCCAAACCTAAGCACGAAACGGCCAGTCACTTGTACAGATGTTCCTTCCCTCCCCTACTGAACGAAACAGCTGTTATTTTTCTAAGTTATTGATCACACAAGTTTTACAGGTAACGTTAATGAAAGGAATTTGATCTCAGGTGATTTTAAGTAATGTTAGTGTTTCCTGTTTTCGGTAAGTGACTTAAAATTTTAAACAGGTGTCAGGTTTTAGGAGTTTTTTTTTAAAGCATTTGACTTAAGTTTAGAATAGCTGTAAGGGGGTTTTACTTATTTTTTGTCACACCAGTTAAACCAGTATTTCACCTTTAAGTGTTAAAACAGGTTTATCGAGCCAGAGTTTAAATTGGTTGTGAAAAAGTTTATAAATAAATATTCGAGTCACTAGGTCAACACACACACACACACACACACACACACACTACTAGTTATTATATGTCTTATTTGTATCACTTATGTTACTTGTATATTATTTGTAATTCGAAACCCATTCCCCAAATATGTAACTATATATTTTCAGCCTTCTGGCTGCCAAGCTCTTTCAATAAACCGTTAATTATTATTATTATTATTATTACTACTACTACTTTGCTGTCACTACGGAATCGAGTATGATGATCATCCAGCTATGATACAATGATATGAGTTATTAAAGTGAGTTCTGAGGTGACTAAAAAGGCCAATACGGGACTGGCAGGGTCGATCACAGAAGTTGCACGTGTGAGGGGCTACATCTAGTGTGGGAGGGGCAGCGGCTGCGTCTTTCCGGCGTTGGCGCTTGTCTGCCTCGGTTTGCAGTCGGGCTAACTCGAAAGTATTGACACCTTCTCGTGTGGTGCTCCTCCAAGCGTTACGGTGTGGAGTAATCGTCTCCCAGGTGAGGGAGTCAATTTAGCACTTTTCAGGTTTCTCTTAAGACTATCATTATACCTCTTCAGTTGCCCGCCGGCGTTATGTTTACTATTCGTTAGGTGACTGTAAAGTAGCTGCTTTAGGAGTCTACTGTCGTCCATGCGGGTAACATGGCCAGTCCAACGCAGTTGTTCATGGATAATGGTAGCCTCGATGCTCCAACAGTTGGTGTTCTCTTGTCTTCCCAGCGAACTCGGAGGATGGAACATAGACTACGTTGGTGAAAGTTTTCAAGTGTCTTGAGGTGGCTCCTGTATGTGACCCATGTCTCGCTGCCATATAGCAGGGTGGGGAGGACCACTGCTCGATATATGAGCAGCTTTGTAGATAATTTCAACTCCCTACAGCTGAAGACACGAGTACGGAGTCTGCCAAAGGCTTGAGATGCACATCTGATCCGATGTTGAATCTCTTCATCGATGTCCGCGGTGGTGGACAGGTGGGAGCCGAAAGTGGGTAACATTAGAGAGGGTAGTACCGTTAAGCTGGATGATGGTGGAGGTGTGGCTGAACCAGGGGCAGGCTGAGAGAGAATCCGAGTCTTATGTACATTCACCTCAAGGCCGAAGTGTGCATACGCATCTGCATCGGTGTTCAGGATCTTCTGTAGGTCACATTCAATGTGAGCGACACACACACACACACACACACACACACACACACACACAGTCATTCATGCACGTCAGAATAGCGAGGATTTCCAGGGTTGCGTTAGATAATTCGACACCCTGTGACTGACATCCGTTCACAACCAGTCATCATCTGCTGTTCATCAAGCTACCCTTACGTTCACCGATTCGACTCGTACATTAACTGATTCGACCCCTACGTTCACTGATTTGACTCTTACGTTCACTGATTTGACTCGTACGTTCACTGATTGAACTCTTACCTTACGTTCAATGATTCGACACTCGCCTCACGTTCAACCTTTCAACACTAACCTGACATTCACTCTCTTGAACCTAAAACCGGTTTGAGAATTAGATCATGATTATTTTTAGCGAGTTCTTTCTTTCGCGGAAAAACAGACAATTGCCTCACCTGATAACTCTCCGCCCCCGCTTGTTTCACCAAAGGATTAATCAACCTAACCTATTTTAACTTGACCTAACTTAACCTATCCTAATCTAACCTAAGCTAACACCATTTCCAATAATATATTCCGTTTAAATTTGTAGTAATATGTTTGTAAATAATAATTGTATTTTTATTTATAGCGAAAACTCAACCAAGCTTAAAATATCTAAATTAATCGTAAGTAATAAGCTTATATAAACACGCAAGCTATCAACTGTTAATGTAAACATCACTTTTGGCGGGAGAATAACGAGTATGAAAGTAAATATAGCATTTTGGCGGGAAAACACTAATAAAAACAATATATTTGGCGGGAAAGTTACTTGAGGGAGAAGAGTATTATCATCACTTGACTTGTAAGTTACTTGTGGGGGAAATAAACTTCACTTTTGGCGGGAAAGAGACAAGTGAGAATGTAAATAATACTTTTTGGCGGGAAATCAAGGTGATGTAATTAATACTTTTGGCGGGAAAAATGGTAGGTGAGAAAATAAACACAACACAATTGGCGGGCAGCGTCCACGTGTGTGCCTCGGGTAAACAAACGTGACAGCCAGTCCAAGTGTGTCTTAAGTGCGTCTAGTGGCTTGGGGTGTTGCCGATAAGCGCAAAAATAAACGGCCCACGAGTCAGTTCACGCTCTCAGATAATACCAAATACAAATACAAGATTATAATAGTAAATTTTAGCCAAACACGAATGCAAAATCTGATAATAAAATTCAGACACGAATGAAAAAAAAAAAACACTCACACTCACACAAACACAAAAGGACATGTGTCAACTCACGTGTAAATGGAAATACTAGAAAAGGCAGATGACGCACTGTGACGTCAAGCGTTTACAGAAAACAAGAGACAGACAGTGGCTATATTTTTTATGTATGTATGTATGTATGTATGTATGTATGTATGTTTTATGTATGTATGTATGTATGTAATATGGTTTCTCTGAACACCACCACCACAAAGGGTTGATTAAAACATAAATTCTTTGATGACGATGGATTAACCCGGATTGATTAACCCTTGGTGACGATGGATTAACCCAGATTAACCAGTTGATGACGATAGATTAACCCGGATTGATTAACCCTTGATGACGACGGATTAACCCAGATTAACCCGTTGATGACGATGGATTAACCCAGATTAACCCGTTGATGACGATGGATTAACCCAGATTAACCCGTTGATGACGATGGTTTAACACTTTAATACTGGTTTAAATCTGAAGACGATAATTTAACCCTCTGAAATTGATGGATTAAATCTTTACATACAATGGTTTAACACTAAAGGAATTGGTTTAACGAATTAAAGACGAATATTTAACCCTTTATGGACGATGGTTTAACCCTTCAAGTCATCCCTACCAACATAAAACAGGTCATCTCCTTAACATAACCCTGACAAATGTTAAATAGGTCACCTCCTTAACGCAACCCTGATAACGTGAAACAAGACAGGATGTTAAAATTAGTAACATGCTAAATTAACCAGAATACAGGATATATTTTCTGACGTAATGTTTAGTGTTAGACAGACAGACAGACAGACAGACAGACAGACAGACTTGAGTTACCAAATACCTTTTTCCTCCCGTCTATTTTTATTATGTCACAGAGCATAAGGCCATTTACGATGACCTTCTTGCCCTGGTCTTTTTTCAGCAATATCGCCTTTAACACATGGAACTCTACACTTTTCGAAGCTTTGGAGGAGTCACGACACAAGTTTCCTGGTGGGAATTATTAGCTAGTGCTGTACTCAAAATATCGAAACTTCTAGATCTCTCCAGAGCTTCAAAAGGGTGGTATAACTGAAACAAGATCAGGGCAAGAAGGTCATCGTAAATGGCGTCGTACACCCAACGACTGTTCTTGCAATTGGCCCTAAGGGTGTCCGCCTCTCTTGACCTGACGAATGGATGTTGTTTGGGGTTTTTTAAATGAGGGATAATGTTTAATTTCCTTTAGATGATCAATTGTGTTTTTTTTATTATTTTATATGAATTTATATGATAAAAACACCAATTTATATGTAGTATTATGTAGTCTATAAAACGTGTATACATAATTATGCTTATTAAACCATCGCCCTCAAAGAATTAAACCATTTTTAAGAGTCAGTCCTGTTTTACATTTGTAGGATTACGTTTCAGGGCCTGTACCTTACCCATCAGAACATACCCATACCCTACCCATCAGAACCAACCTCTACCCAACCCATCACAGCATAACCTAACCCAAACCCATCAGAATCTAACCCACATCCTAAACCATCAGAACATACCCATACCCTACCCATCAGAACCTACCCATCAGAACACACCCATTACAAGCACTTACCCATCTTGTAGTGGGGGAGATGACTCGTGTTTTTGCAATGGGACTCCAGACTTGTTTCCGTGAGAAGAGAAGGTTAGGCATGGTAATGGTAGATTTGGTGATGGTAGGAATCATATGGTATGGTAGGGATGGTCTTGGTACAATGGTGGTAGTGGTACTTGTTGCCCTGTGACGTTGGTGTATGGTGGTCTTGGGCGATGGTAGTGAAGGTATGGTAGTCTTGGGAGATGGTAGTGAAGGTATGGTAGTCTTGGGCGATGGTAGCGTTGATATTAATGGTAGTCCTGGGCGATGGTAGTGAGGTTATGGTAGTCCCAGGCTATGGTAGAGTAGCTATGGTAGTCCTGGGCGATGGTAGACTAACTATGGTAGTCCTGGGCGATGGTAGACTAACTATGGTAGTCCTGGGGCGATGGTAGACTAACTATGGTAGTCCTGGGGCGATGGTAGACTAACTATGGTAGTCCTGGGGCGATGGTAGACTAACTATGGTAGTCCTGGGGCGATGGTAGTGATATGGTAAAATAGCTATGGTAGTCCGAGGATATGGTAGAGTAGCTATGGTAGTCCTCTTATGGTAGCAGTAAATTTTTCATATTATTTCTCACAATAATAATTAACTTTCACCAATTTTTCTTTCATTCATTTAATTCACTTTCATTTTTCTTTCTAATTTCTCAACTATTTAGAAATTTCTGTTTTAAGAATTTTTTTTTTTTCACAATCTAATTTATTTTTGGGTCATAAATTGAGTTTTGGATTTTAATTATTTTTATTTTACCTTCACTAAAGACCGGAAGTGATAAATTGACTTAGTATGCATGAATAGGTGTATATCTCACCAATTAAACGGTAAATACACTAAAAACTCACACACACTCACACACCAACAGAGAATAACAGTACAGTCCCTCCCACACAACAGATAGTAGTAACAGTAGTAACAGTAACTCGCTCCATGACAAAACGGAAGTAGCCACAGGTTCCAAGTTTATTTAACCAGCCGGCGACATTAGGCAACTCTCATACTTGCCATCACTAATCTCATTTTTATCTCTAATGACCTGATAGATTAAAGATAGCAGCAACATCCTTCTTTTTTTTAATATAACTACATATATTATCTCGTAAAATCTTCCCCCCATAAAAATATATGATAATCCTTTCATAAATCCACTAGTTCGAGTTAAAGCATTGAAATTATCGTACGTAAAGGTCTCACCCAGATGATCACCCTTATCCTGGGAAAAGAATTACCCTTTATAGAGATTATCGTACAGCGTGTCACCTCTCCACCCCCCCCCTCACCATGATCACCCTCATCCTGGGAAAAGAATTACCCTTTATAGAGATTATCGTACAGCGTGTCACCTCACCATGATCACCCTCATCCTGGGAAAAGAATCACACTTCCTCCTCACACCGATGTCAACAAAGGCTCAGCCATTTGTAAAATAACCGGATTCTGAATATTCCTATTATATAATGATGTTTAAAGACTCGTAACCTCCTTTTAACTGGTTTACTTAAGAAAATAGTATTAAATTATCGATATTAAGCTATAGTTAAGTAAATACATAGATAGATGACTCAGATTAATAAAGATATCAATATAAGAAAGAAGAAGCCCTAATGGGACGATTTTTCCGCGACCTCTGGCCTATAAAAACAAAAGAAGGTCGATGTTGATTATAAGGATCCCTAATGCAATAAAACCAATTAACCCCCAAAAAATTCAATGTCTTAAAAATAAATCTAATTTCAATTCAAATTAAAGGTGATTATTTCCCGCGTTTCATTAGTATATTTATTTTATGTTGTTTATATTTTCCTATATGTTATGTCTGACGCTGGAGTATTAACGTTTAAACTAAAAATAATATAAACATGAATCTAATTTTAGTAAACACACATTAAAAACCTGAATTAATTAGAGCATATCTAAGTATGATAAAATTATATAAATATGTGTATATAATTATGATGTGTGTGTGTGTGTGTGTGTGTGTGTGTATGTGTGTGTGTGTGTGCAAGATTTCTCAACCCCATGACCCACACACCCCATGACCCACACACCCCATGACCCACACACCCCATGACCCCACACACCCCATGACCCACACACCCCATGACCCACACACCCCTATGACCCACACACCCCATGACCCATACACCCCATGACCCACACACCCTATGACCCACACCCCATGACCCACACACCCCATGACCCACACACCCATGACCCACACACCCCATGACCCACACACCCCATGACCCACACACCCCATGACCCACACACCCCATGACCCACACACCACCCTTCCAAGGACACCCACCACCTGCATCTCTTTCTCCCACCCATCCGCCCATCCACCTTCCTCTTAACCTGCCTACACCTTGTGCGGGCGTGTACGTCATCACACACACACACACACACACACACACACACACAAGAAGGCACATATACGCACACATACGCAACTATAATACGCACACTAATGTAACGAATACGCAGCAGTAAATACATGGATACGCACACAGGGAACTATTACGCACACGCAGTCATGGAATTACTCAACCTTTATACACACACACACACACACACACACACACACACACACACACACACACACACACCTCAAAAAATCTACGAATCAATAAAACAAACTAAGTCTTTCGTTTAATATCAATATTTTTGCTTAATATCTGTCCCATGCTTTTATTTTTTTAGTCTTTTTTTGGTAGATTTTAATTTAAACGTAGTAGTATGGAAAAAATATAGTAGTAGTAGTAACAGTAGTAAAAATATTAATAATGTACTCAAGGGAAAATTGTACTCAAGGGAAAATTGTACTCAAGGGAAAATTGTACTCAAGGGAAAATTGTACTCAAGGGAAAATTGTACTCAAGGGAAAAATGTACTCAAGGGAAAATTGTACTCAAGGGAAAAATGTACTCAAGGGAAAAATGTACTCAAGGGAAAATTGTACTCAAGGGAAAATTGTACTCAAGGGAAACAATTTACTCCAGGAAAAAATGTACTCAAGAGATGTGTACTCAAAGGGTAAAAAAAAAAATGCTTGGAGATAAAATGAACGGCAATCACTCTTATAAAAAAATTACCCTCGTATCAATTCAATAACCGGAAGCAAAATAAATAAATTAATCCGCTCTTGGGAAATTAAATCCTGTATGAGTAATAAAATGCAAATCCCTGGAGCTATGGTAATGTTTAGGAGCAATAAAATAACTTGCAATTACCGTGAGATAGTTTATAGTTCATTTGTCACTTCTACTGTGGATCTAAAAAATGGCCTAGTTACAAAAAAATGGCCCCGTGAGTAATATAAATAGCCTCACGAGTAATAAAATGGCCCCAGGAGTAATAAAAATGCCCCCACGAGTAATAAAATGGCCTCAGGAGTAATAAAAATGCCCCCACGAATAATAAAATGGCCCCAGGAGTAATAAAAACGGCCCCACGAGTAATAAAATGGCCCAGGTAATAAAAATGCCCCACGAGTAATAAAATGGGGAGTAATAAAATGGCCTCAGGAGTAAAAAATGGCCCAATAAAAATGGTAAGAGCAATAAAATGACCCCGAGCTAATGTGAGTTATTCGAATCGCATGTGAGCCGCTGATTGGAGCTACGAAACTCATGTGTGTGTGTGTGTGTGTGTGTGTGTGTGTGTGTGTGTGTGTGTGTCCTGGATTGGGTGAATCTTCATTGGATCTAAGATAACTTCATATGCCAGGGGGAGGAGGGAGGGAAGGAGGAGGAGGGAGGAGGAGGAGGGAGGAGGGAGGGAGGAGGAGGGGAGGGAGGGAGGAGGGAGGGAGGGAGGGAGGAGGGAGGGAGGAGGTGGAAGGAAGGAAAAGATCTAAGTGGAGAGAGAGAGAGAGAGAGAGCATCAATTTACCCATCAGAGACACAACCACCACAATGACTGCTCGTCGTCCCACTGTCCCCGTCCCTCGTCCCACTCTCACCCAGTCCCACTCACACACACGTCACCTCCGTCTCCACACACCATCTCTCACTCACACACCGTCCCACTCACACACACACAGTCCGTCCCACTCACACACCGTCTCCCACTCACTCAGGTCCCACTCACACACCCCTCAGTCCCACTCCACACAGGTCCCACTCTCTCCCAGTCCCACTTCTCCCACACACACGTTCACTCCCACAGACAAATATACACACGTGGGATATTTCTCTGACACACACACACACACACACACACACACACACACACACACACACACGACTTAACACCGTCACCTAACACGCAGTAACACAACACTAACACCACAGAGGCTTGTAAATTAAATCTTAACACCTTGGTCACACACTTCACAGCACTATTAATACGGCCTTGGCATTGTTAACACGGCCAAAACACTATTAACACGGCTTCAACACTCTTAACACCGTCACGACACTCTTAACACGGGCGTAACACACTATTAACACGGCTTCAACACTCTTAACACCGTCACAACACTCTTAACACGGGCGTAACACACTATTAACACGGCTTCAACACTCTTAACACGGTCACAACATTCTTAACACGGGCGTAACACACTATTAACACGGCTTCAACACTCTTAACACCGTCACAACACTCTTAACACGGGCGTAACACACTATTAACACGGCTTCAACACTCTTAACACGGTCACAACATTCTTAACACGGGCGTAACACACTATTAACACGGCTTCAACACTCTTAACACCGTCACAACACTCTTAACACGGGCATAACACACTCTTAACACGGCTTCAACACTTTAACACGGCTTCAACACTCTTAACACGGGCTTCAACACTCTTAACACGGCTTCAACACTCTTAACACGGCTTCAACACTCTTAACACGGCTTCAACACACTTAACACGGGCTTAACACACTTAACACGGGGGTAACACTAACACGGCCGAGGAACGAAGAAGGAATACGTCATGTCACTAGCGAAGAACAAGTTGTACTGAGTTAACGTGCGTGTGTGTGTGTGTGTGTGTGTGTGAGGGAGGGACTTGCTACATTACGGTCTGAACAGCTGTGTGTCCGGGGTAGAAGAGAGGAGAAGGGAGGGGGAGAGGGTGAGAGGGAAGTGAGGGGTCAGGATGAGAGGGAGAGAGGAGAAAGAGAGAGAGAGAGAGAGGGAGGTTACAATTATGCCACGATCAGGTTTGGCTAGCTAGTTTTACTCTCTCTCTCTCTCTCTCTCTCTCTCTCTCTCTCTCTCTCTCTCTCTCTCTCTCTCTCTCTGTTTCTCAGTATTAGACCTCTCTCTCTCTCTCTCTCTCTCTCTCTCTCTCTCTCTCTCTCTCTCTCTCTCTCTCTCTCTCTCTCTCTCTCTCTCTCTCTCTTTCATAACCCCTAAGAGGTAATGTTTGTCCAGTACATAACCCGAGTTTAAATATGTGCTTAATATCGGGTCACAATATCGGTTAGTCGGGTGGTTGAAATCCGATAACATAATCTGATATAATTATATGTAATGTTATTCATCAATGTCAACTACAGATATGGTGTTGCGTGTGTTGTGTTGCGTGAGTTGTGTTGCGTGTGTGTGTGTGTGCGAACCAGTTACAACGGTGTATGTGTAATCCATCCATGCATACACACGACGCCCTTTCCGCCCGCCCGCCCGCCCGCCCACCCACCCCCACACCCACCCACCCCCCACCCTCTCCTAAAATATTGATCTTTAGGCTAAAAAACAAAAACCCACCACAAACACAAGTCCAGTACAGGTTTACAGGCCCAGTCCAGTAACAAGAACAGGTTAACAGGTCTAGTACAGGTTTACAGGTCGAGGAACAGGTCCAGGTAGGTCCAGCACCACACTGACCCCCCCCCCTTCAATAATAATTCACCTCTCACAATAATATACAATCGGGCGGCCATCTTTGTTTACATGACGTCACTTCCGGGTAAGAGAGGATTTTAGCCACACACACACACACACACACACACACACACACACACACACACACACGTTTTAAGGCTGTTTTTAATACATGAACGAATAAAATTATACAGTGGGATGTATAAAGTCTCTCTCTCTCCTAACACACAGATAGAGAGAGAGAGAGAAAGGAGGCGAGTGACGTCAGTTTGAACCGAGTCATTCTCTGCCTTACTGTGATTGACCGGAGTGTGGAGGGTTACATGAGGACTGTCTGTCTGTCTGTCTGTCTGTCTGTCTGTCTACCTGTCTGTCTGTCTACCTGTCTGTCTATCTGTCTGTCTAACTGTCTGTCTGTCTGTCTGTCTGTCTGTCTGTCTGTCTACCTGTCTGTCTGTCTACCTGTCTGTCTGTCTACCTGTCTGTCTGTCTGCTGTCTCTGTCTGTCTGTCTGTCTGTCTCTGTCTGTCTGTCTACCTGTCTGTCTGTCTATCTGGTTCGTTTCTCTATCGTCTGTCTGTCTGTCTGTCTGTCTGTCTGTCTGTCTGTCTGTCTACCTGTCTGTCTGTCTGTCTCTGTCTGTCTGTCTGTCTCTGTCTACCTGTCTGTCTGTCTAACTGTCTGTTTCTCTCCTCTCATGCAAACATACGCACATATATATACACACACACACACACACACACACACCCATAGTCACGCATCAAGGCTGGGGTTAGGGAGGAAGGGTCGACGGGGAGGGGGCAGGGGCGGGGTGGGGAGGGGCGGGGTAAATCAGGTCATTGGTATTCAGTGTATGGGTCATCAACCACATTAGTTGAAAGGTCACAGTATATATGTATTTTGTCTCTACACATTCATATGAACACTCTATAATGCCATCTAAATATTACATTAATCTCTCTCTCTCTCTCTCTCTCTCTGTCTCTCTGTCTCTCTCTCTGTCTCTCTCTCTCTCCGTTGTCATTAACCATTATCTTTCACCCCCATATGGTAATTAACCTCTACGTCTTCTATGTAAATATAAAAAACTAAACTCTCTCATAAATCACTAAAACAAATGATATACCTTAATGGAAAGTCTGAAAAATATAAATCAATACGGGTCGTTTCATGACAGACAGACACACGTTCCAGTCTATATGTTCGGGAATGGGGTAAAACTGATTGGTAGACACACACGGTAACAGCGGGGATTAAAGGCGGATTTCAGCGGGGATTAAAGGCGGATTTCAGCGGGGATTAAAGGCGGATTTCTTCAGATTTCCAAAAACGTTAACACGAGATCACTGATGACGTCATAAGAACCCAACCTGCGACGTGCTTATGGTAGTAATTAGTATATAGGGCAGGTGTACTGTACTTACCTGATCTGGGACACTGCCACACCCTGATGAGAGAGAGAGAGAGAGAGAGAGAGAGAGAGAGAGAGAGAGGTACAAGGGCAGCACCTACCTGTAGTTTGTGCTGGGCAGACGTGACTGTGTGGTCATACACGATCTCCTCCTCGTCCTCCTGGGTGGCGCCTCTGGTGGGTAGGGCGTCCTGGGGGCGGCCGTGGATGAGGGCGTCCAGGGCAGCCAATGACTGGGCCCGAGGGCTCAGAGGGGGCGTGATTACCCTCTCTGGCTCCTCCCCCTTGACCTCACCCTCCACCTCTTTGATGGGTTCCGTAGTGGCCTGGAGGTCGACCTCCAACTGAGCGGGTATGGAGTCCACCGGCGGGAAGTCAGACTCCGCCTTTGAGGGTCTGGACTCCGCCCACCTGAGGTCAGACTCCACCCCCCGGCCCTCACACTCTGCCACCAAGTCGGGGAAAAGCTGACGTCTGACTGTCGTCTCTTCTTCCTTCTCTTCCTCCTCCTCTTCCTTGATAACCTCCCTCTCGGTCTCCTTCTCCTTAACGTCGAGATCCTCCTTGATCTTGCCCTCGGGGGAGGAGTCGGTCAGCTTGTGGAGGAGGTCGACCTTGTGGAGGTGGTCGTCCTGCTGGGACAGGTCCTCGGTGCTCGACACGTACACCGTCTCGGCTTTGAGGGCGCTCACCACCCCGCCCACCACCACGTCCCCGGCCGGCACCTCCACCACCTCCTCAACCATGGTAGGCGTGGTTTGAGGGGCAGGGGGCGTGGTTTGAGGCGCAGGAGGCGTGGTTTGAGGCGCAGGAGGCGTGGTTTGAGGCGCAGGAGGCGTGGTTTGAGGCGCAGGGGGCGTGGTTTGTGGCGCAGGAACAGGCATAGGGTGGGGCGCAGGGGCAGGGGCGGGTGCAGGGACAGGAGTGGGGCGGGGCGCTGGCTCCGTGGCCTCGCTCCGTGCCGTCCTGTCAACAGAGACAGGGAGATCCTCCTTCCCGGACACTTCATGTTTTCTCTCTCTGCCTCTCGTCTCTCGAGCCTTCCTCACCAGTCTCACTCTCTCCTCACCTCTGTCTCTCTGTCTCACTTCACCCCGACTCTCCTCACTACTTTCTCTATGTCTCACTGCCCGACTTTCCTCACTGCTCTCCCTGTGTCTCACCTCTCCCCGACTTTCCTCACTACTCTCCCTGTGTCTCACCTCTCCCCGACTTTCCTCACTGCTCTCCCTATGTCTCACACCGCGGGTTTCTTCACTGCTTTCTCTCTGTCTCACCTCACCGCGACTCTCATCGCTACTCTCTCTGTGTCTCGCTTCACCAAACTTGCCTCTCACTCCCTTCTGAGACAAGTCTCCTCTCTCTCTCCTTCTCCTGCTCTCCACCACCTCTTCTCTCCTCTTCTCAATCACTCTATCCGTTACTTCGTCTCTCCTCCGTTCAATTATCTCGTCTCTTCTCCTCCTCTCTATCACTTCCTCCCTCCTCAACCTCCTCTCCTCTATCTCTCTCCTGAAGTCCCGTTTCTCTACCGTCTCACTGTGTCCTGAGATCGACTCCTTAAGTTTGTGGTTCACTTCCTCCGACGTTTCCTTGGACTTCTTGGGTCTGTCCTCTGCTCGACTCACCGAGCTGTAAAGATCACTCAAGTCCGTCTTAGTCAATGTTTCGACCTTTTTCTCCAGGTCCTTCTCTTTGGCCGAGTCCTTAATCACTACACTCTCACTCACTATCAAGTCTGCCTGCTCCTTCTTCTCCAGAGCGACTATGTCCTCCTTTTCTACAGTCTCCCCTCCAACGCTCTCATGGGCGCTGCCGTTTTCTCTAACACTCTGGCGGACGTTTCTGGCGCGCTCCGTCTCCGCAACGTTGATTTCTTCCTTCAACGTTTTCACGCCCGCCGATTGGCTCTCATACGCCGCGCTCGACGTCTCTGATTGGGCGTCGCGAGGAGTGGTAGACGTCTCGGTTTGGTTGTAGTGTTGTGGAGGGGACCAGCCGGACTGAAGGGTGGCGGCATCCTCGAAGCGAGTGGCATCGAGGGCCGACCTGGGTTGACCTTTGACAGGGGGGGCGGTGACCTCGTCCTCGCTGCTGCTGTGCCGTTGACCCGTCCGACCTGAAGGAGAGAAAGTTACACACGTTATACTGGTGGCCATCCGCCTACACGCGTGCACATGGCCTACATATGTGCATGTCTAAACCACCTACACTGCATCCATGTTTACACCCAACCTACACTACAAGAATGCACAACACCTTAAACGTCTACATGGCCTACAAATTTACACACGAGTTAAATACACACGATGTACCCTTACACACATAAAATACACTTACACAACATACACATTTACACACAGCCTAAAAAGTTGTATAGCTGTAACAGTCTGCCCAAAAAAGTATCGTGACACCCTACCTTTACCTACCCCAACAGAGACTCACATTTTTGGTCAACACTGTAGAGGAAAGAACAGTTGGTAGCCCTGACACCAGTACAAACACCTACATGAAATATAACTACTATAATTATTACACACATGTTATAGAAGAGAATAAAAATAACATTAATTAATTATAGAAAGATATTATAGACAAATAATGATGATTACTTTAATTAGATTTTGTTTACACTTATAAATACTTATAAGAACATAAACAATATATATATCTATCATCTGACAGCCCCTCCCCTTCTACTGCCCCCCTTCAACAGCCCCTTCAACAGCCCCTTCAACAGCCCCTTCTACAGCCCCTTCTACTGCCCCTTCTACACTGCCCTTCAACAGCCCCTTCTCTACAGCCCTTCCAACAGCCCCTTCTACAGCCCCTTCTACTGCCCCTTTACAGCCCCTTCAACAGCCCCTCCAACAGCCTTCAACAACAGCCCCCACAGCCCTCTACAGCCCCTTCGCCTGGTTCTGAGATACTGTAGATACCCCTGTTGATGTGGCTCAGATACAAGGTACAACAGGCCCCCCCCACCCCGGCGTCGCAACATAATACTTCATACTTAAGATATATAATACTGCACCATTATACTGTACTGTGCCATTGTTTACGTTACTCTACACTGTTGCCAAACCTGTGTGTTGTGGGGTGTACACTGTTGCCAAACCTGTGTGTTGTGGGGTGTACACTGTTGCCAAACCTGTGTGTTGTGAGGTGTACACTGTTGCCAAACCTGTGTGTTGTGGGGTGTACACTGGGGGAGTTTGACCTTTATGCTACGATATGACAAGAGTGGGAAGTGGTGTGTCGTGAGGAAGACAAGCAAGGCGGACTCAGGAACAAGGAACAGATCTATACAATGGAACAAGGAACAACAATGAACAGCTAAACAAACAAGAACAAGGAACAACACACAGAGCTACCAACAAAAACATCAACATTAAACGCACAGGGCTACCAACACCACACACACACACACACACATGACTTCTCAACGCCAACGTGATGTGCTCATGTATGTATGGGCTATCATGTGTACATAGGACGCAGGACCAATTTATGTACACACAAGTTACTTACAGACCTTCACATGTAGACACAATTGGCATCATTTTTTTTCCTTCACTTAAAACTACTTTACACTAGTGACACACTTTCCCCTCACTTAAGGCCACATTACCCTCTCCCAAGGCCACATTCCCTCACTTACAGTTGAACAGTTCGGCAAAGTGTCGTAGACTGAGGCACATCGCTGCGGATGAGTGGCCAGGTGGCCATACATGCCTGGCCACATCTGGCCCACTTTACGGGGCCGTGGTACCTCCTCCACTGGCTGTGGCCACCCTTCAGGGCCACGTTGGGATACTTATGGCCACACTTTTGGGCCACAGTATAAAAACAGCTGGATGTAGCCCCTGTCAGGGCCACAGTGGACGTATTCGTAGCCACACTTCAGGGCCACGCTAGATACACTACTGGCCACACTAGGTATATGTTTCTAGACACAGTGGGTACACTCCTGGCCACACTGGGTACACTCTTGGCCACACTGGGTACACTCCTGGCCACACTTCAAGGCCACAGTTACTACACCTGTGGCCTGTGAACCAGACGATCTTTTTCAAACTTTAAGAAAACTTTCCAAATAAGTTCCCAAAACCCGTATAACTCTTGAACGAAACTTTCTGAAAATAAAACTTGTACTTTCAGGTTCAGTTCCTCACAACACAAACTCAAACTTACTTAAAACAAAATTACTTAAATACATCACTTATGGATAATACTTAACGATTTCAAATACTTATACAGTTTTAAGTAATGTGTTTTAAGTAATGCTAATACTTTTCAATATAATTCTTAAGTCATTTATATTATGTAGATAAGTAATTTGTAAGTAATAATATAATACTTTTCAATATAATTCTTAAGTAATACACAACACTACGAAATAAGTGATTATATTTAAGAAAACATCCAAGTAATTCAGTACTTATATTGTTACTTTAAATACAATATACTACTTTTTAGTAGTTAAGTGTGAAGTGTTAAGTGTCTAACGAAGTGTCACTAATTACCAGACAATAATCAAGTCATATAACTTATTAATAACCAATAACCGACTTATTATATAATATTATAATTCAGAAATAATTAAAAAAAAACTATAAATTATGCAAATCACAAATAATTTCCAACTAATTCCCTCGATCTAAAAATTCCTTAATAATTACCATAAATAATCCCTCATTAATGTTCAGATAATCCCCCGACCTGACAACTCTACCTCCTGTGACGTCACGCCCCCCTCCTGTGACGTCACGCCTCCCTCCCACTGTGACGTCACGCCTCCCTCCCACTGTGACGTCACGCCCCCTTCCCACTGTGACGTCACGCGGGGTCGAGCTATGACTGAATAAGGGAAATTAAGTCCGGGTGATTATATGAGAGAGGGGCGTGTAGGGGGGGGGTATGGGGGGTATGGGGGGTGTGGTAGTGGGTGTGGTGGTAGGGTGTGGTAGTGGGTGTGGGTGAAAATGGACAGTGCCAAAATATTGACACTTGAATTGGCACTCTGGTACGTGCCATATGTCTGCCAATAAGTGCCATAGATATTTTTTTAGGGGGGGGGGGAAGGAATAGTTGTACCATATTATCGAAACAACCATTAACCTATATGGTAATTTGAACTATGGCACCCACATGACAACTTAATTATGGCAACTACTACCATCAATGTGGCAACTATCATATTTATTACCAAGTGTTAAATATATATGGCAATCCATCGTCACACATGTATGGCAACTATTAACATCCACATGGCAGCTATTAACATCCACATGGCAGCTATTAACATTCACATGGCAACTATTAACATCCACATGGCAGCTATTAACATCCACATGGCCGCTATTAACATCCACCTGGCAGCTATTAACACCCACATGGACACTATTAACATCCACATGGCAGCTATTAACATCCACATGGCAGCTGACCAGCATCCACATGGCAACTATTAACATCCACATGGCAACTATTAACATCCACATGGCAGCTATTAACACCCACATGGCAACTATTAACATCCACATGGCAGCTATTACCATCCACCTAGCAGCTATTAACATCCACCTGGCAGCTATTAACACCCACATGGTAACTATTAACATCCACCTGGCAACTATTAATATCCACATGTCAGCTATTAACACCCACATGGTAACTATTAACATCCACCTGGCAACTATTAACATCCACATGGCAGCTATTACCATCAACCTAGCAGCTATTATCATCCACCTAGCAACTATTAATATCCACATGGCAGCTATTAACATCCACATGGCAACTATTAACATCCACCTGGCAACTATTAATATCCACATGGCAGCTATTAACATCCACATGGCAACTATTAACATCCACATGGCAACTATTAACATCCACATGGCAGCTATTATCATCCACATGGCAGCTATTAACACCCACATGGTAACTATTGGCATCAACCTAGCAGCTATTATCATCCACCTAGCAACTATTAACATCCACATGGCAGCTATTAACACCCACATGGTAACTATTGGCACCCACATATGGCAGGTGCTGTAAGAGGTGCCGGTTGAGTGCCACGAGTCTTGTCCCTATTAGGTGAGGTGATGGGGAGGAAGAAAGGGGGGGGAGAGGGGGAGGAAGAGGGAGAGGAGGAAAAGGAAAAACAAAGAATGGAGGAGAAGGCAGAAGAGAGTTGGCCGCAGAGCTCAATATGTTGCCAATAATATACTTTTATACCATGCTCTCCCTCACCTGTCATGGGCGTGGTGGGCGTGGGTGGGCGTGGGTGGGGGTGTGATTGGGTGTGTGGTGGGGTGTGGAAGGAGTGAGGTTGGGTGTGGTGGGGGAGAGAGGGAAATAAGGAGAAGTAAATGGAAAGTGGGAGGCCAGAGAGGGGGTGAAAGGGGACAATGAAAGAGAGGAAATGAGAGGTGGCTTTGTTCTGAGTGATGAGAGAGAGAGAGAGACCCCAATTTCCTACATCAATAAATTATATTCCACACACACACACACACACACACACACACACACACACACACACACACACACACACACACACTATAAAACAAAATCGAAACAAAAAATGAGACACTTTTGTTTGCGCCCCCAAGATACTTTCACCTCTCAGGTATAGTTCAAGATCGACCCAAACAGGTAACACGCGAACTGGTGACCACTGTTCCTGGTATTTGTTCAACACGGGTATAATAATAATAAATAATAACTAAAATAGCAATATGATCAAAAAACACACACACACACACACACACACTACTACTACTACTACTTTACTGTCACTACGGAATCGATTATGACGATCATCCAGCTATGATACAATGATAGGAGTTATTAAGGATGTCACCTTCGTTGGTGAGCTCTGAGGTGACTAAAGAGGCCGATACGGGACCGGCAGGGTCGTCCACAGATGTTGCACATGTGGAGGGCTACATCTAGTGCGGGAGGGGCGGCGGCTGCGTCTTTCCGGAGTTGGCGCTTGTCTGCCTCGGTATGCAGTCGGGCTAACTCGAAAGTATTGACACCTTCTTGTATGGTGCTCCTCCAAGCGTTACGGTGTGGAGTAATTGTCTCCCAGGTGAGGGAGTCAATTTGGCACTTTTTCAGGTTTGTCTTAAGACTATCCTCATACCTCTCCAGTTGCCCGCCAGCGTTACGTTTACTATTCGTCAGGTGACTGTAAAGTAGCTGCTTTGGCAGTCTACTTTCGTCCATGCGGGTAACATGGCCAGTCCAACGCAGTTGTTCATGGATAATGGTAGCCTCGATGCTCCTCCAGTTGGTGTCAGCAAGAATACTGGCATTTGTTCTCTTGTCTTCCCAGCGAACTCGGAGGATGGAACATAGACTACGTTGGTGAAAGTTCTCAAGTGCCTTGAGGTGCCTCCTGTGTGTGACCCATGTCTCGCTGCCATATAACAGGGTGGGGAGGACCACTGCTCGACATACGTGCAGCTTTGTGGATAATTTCAGCTCCCTACAGCTGAAGACACGAGTACGGAGTCTGTCAAAGGCTTGAGATGCACATCTGCTCCGATGTTGAATCTCTTCATCGATGTCCGCGGTGATGGACAGGTGGGAGCCGAAAGTGGGTAACATTAGAGAGGGTAGTACCGTTAAGCTGGATGAATGGTGGAGGTGTGGCTGAACCAGAGGCAGGCTGAGAGAGAATCCGAGTCTGACGTCCATTCACCTGAAGTGTGCATAAGCATCTGTGTAAGTGTTCAGGATCTCCTGTAGGTCGTGTTCAGTGTGAGCGACAAGGGTGAGGTCGTCTGCATACTGAAGTTCAGTAATGGAAGCTGCCGACACCTTTGTTCCTGCCTGGAGTCGTCTTATGTTGAAAAGACCCTTCATCCGGTAGTGGATGTCCACCCCGCCGGCTAAATTGACATTGACACAAGTAAGGAAGGCAGCCAAGAAAGTGGAAAAGAGAGTTGGTGCCAGTACACATCCTTGTTTTATTCCCGTTTGGACGGGGAAGAGCTCAGACTGGGTGCCACTGTGCAGGACACTGCCGTTCATGCCATCGTGGAGTTGCCTCACAATGGCAATGAATTTTGGTGGGCAGTCAAAACGGCTGAGGGTCCACCAGAGGGCTTCCCCATTGACCGAGTTGAAGGCCTTGGTTAGGTCAATAAAAGTCAAGTACAGGTCACGACGCTGTTCTCTGCACCTTTCCTGAATCTGGCGGGCAGCAGAGATCATGTCAGTGATGCCACGTGATGGTCTAAAACCACATTGAGATTCTGGGAAGTTTTCCTCTTCAGGAATAAGTCTGTTTAGGAGGACTGGGGCGATAATCTTGCCATTAACGGACAGCAGCGAGATCCTACGGTAGTTGCCACAATCTTATATATATTGACGATGGCGGCGTCTTTAAGAGCTTGGGGGATTTCCTCCTTTTCCCCTATATTCTCCAGGAGAGAGTGGAGACGGCTGGTAAGTAGAGGTCCTCCTGCTTTATACACCTCGGCTGGGATCCATCACGCCCTGAGCCTTTGTTATTTTTCATCTGTTTGATGGTAGTAGCTACCTCATCCAGGGATGGAGGGTAGCTGAGGTGAGTTAGCTCTGGATGCTGAGGGACCTGCTGGGACATCCACTTTCAGATGAGCAGCAAATGGTAGTGCTTCTTCCAGCACTGAAGGAGGCCTTCTTTGACTTTAATTAGGGAATTACCGTCAGAAGGGCGGAGAGGGACTGCGCCATGAGTGATTGGCCCATAAAATGTTTTAGTGGAATTGAAAAAAATCACGCATCTTGTGTTGATCTGCAAGTTGCATTTCACATTTTATTTTTAAACCAGACGTTCTTTAAATTGCAAAGTTCGGGCTGGGCCGCCGCTTTCTTCTTGCGGAAGGTATCAGCTTTGGTTTGAGACTGAGGGTTGTGCTGCCAGTCAGTTAAAGCAGCGCGTTTATCGTCGACGAGTATATTGATTTCCGGGTTATTTTGGCCAAACCATTCCTGGTGTATTATTTCGACCTGGCTGAGGGCCTCTGCTTTTGTTTCTAGATGCATCGGCAAAGGTCGGTGGGGGGGGGTGAGGGGGATGAGGGAGGGACGAAGGGAGAGAGGAGGTGTTGGGGGTGGGGGGAGACAGAGGGTGAGGAAAAGGTGGGCGGTGAAGGAGAGGGGGGGGCCGGATATAACACTACCCTGGGGGACGTTTTAAATGGACTCCCCTGTAATATACCACTTGGCAACCTTGTACTCCTAATATGGCATTATGACAACTCTCCTAAAATTCATTATGGTCTTATGGCAACATCCTTAAATTACACTGTGGATGGATTTCAGTGTCATGGCAACCCTACTCTGACACCCCTCTTAAGATGGCATGACTGAAATATGGCAACTCTATAAATATTGTGATACTATGGCAACCCTGAGTGTATAATGGCAATATTAAAATATATCTATCTATTTGTAGGTGGTATAACGCGTTTAGGTGAGGTGAGGTTATCGGTGGCATTGAAGGTCTCCAGGTGGTATATCACGTTTAGGTGAACTTAATAGTGGAGGAGACAGCAGTTTGTTCCCCACAGGTCACAGGTCCAAGGTGATCTCCTGACAACTGTTACATCCTCCAAGCTACAGGCAGAGTGAGGTACTGGCGACGTGTGAAGGCCGTGACGTCACCCCCCCTCCTCCTCATCCTCACCCATCTAATATCGATTATAGCGACGTGTGAAGGCCGTGACGTCACCCCCCCCCTCCTCATCCTCACCCATCTAATATCGATTATAGCGACGTGTGAAGGCCGTGACGTCACCCCTCACCACCACGTCTTGACTGATAACACAGACGTATGGCAGCCGTGACGTCATGATGAGTTGCCAGCGAGGGTTATAATCTTTAGCCAATCAACGGATGTGTGTGTGTGTGTGTGTGTGTGTGTGTGTGTGTGTGTGTGTGTGTGTGTGTGTGTGTAGAGAGATTTTTATACAATATTGGGATAAATTCCTCTTATAACCTTAACTACAAGCTTTATATACAATACAATACAATACAATACAGCCTTTTGTGTATTTCTCGTAGTTTAAAATACATTAGTGACTACAATAAGGTATAAGAAATTTATTTATATTTACTGATTGAACACACACACACACACGCACACACAAACAAATAAACAAACACAATCACACACAAACACATTATCAGACATCTTCAATATGTATTCGATTTATGTGTGAACTATTTCGAGAAGTTGCCAATTGAAGTGCCACTCAGGGCCACACGATGCCAAGTATAAGAGGTCATACTTCACCCCTCACACACTACTGCTGAAGGGAGAGACAGAGAGAGATAAATTGAGATAGTGAGAGACAATTAGTGAGAGAATCTAGTGTGGAGAGAGAGAGAGAGAGAGGGAGAGGTTTTTTAGAAGTAATTAACGAAAAAGAGGAAGAATGGAAATAAGTAAAGTGGGTGGGTGGGTGGGTGTGTTTAACCTACAAATGTGAACCCCCATGAAAGCGGCGAGTGGTGTTGATCACGTCTCAGAAAGTCTCCCAAGGGGTCACTAATACCCCTGGCATGTAAACACACACACTGCCATCACGCCTTCCCCATCCTGAGGTTTATTTCCCGCGCTTATAGACGATGTAACCTCTCCTATGTCAACAAACTAGGCGGGGTCACACCTTCCTCTAACCTTATACTCCTAATACTTCCTGGGTGTGATTCTAATCCCTTATATTTTCAATCTTATATGTTCAAATCCTTTAAAAGTTAGGAGGTAGTAAGGTTTTTTTTTTTCATGCGTTTTCGTCGTAATTCTTTGGGCTTAAACTCTTTCCTGAGCTATAGATGACGGTATCTCAGCTAAATAAACAAACCGTGTGGACCTCCCTTAAGCTTCTGATCGTCTTTTTCTTTTTTGGAGGAGGAGGAAGGTGAGAAAATTTATGATCTATATTCCAGTTTCTCAGTAGATAGTAAAATCCTATACTTAAGAGACGTAAAACACACACACACACACACACACACACACACACACACACCCTTAATTTTCATATATATTCGCTTCGTCTCCTCAAACAACAATATATAACTAACGGGGTCATTTTCCCGCGCCATAGACGACGGAATCTCTCTCTAAAGTACACAAAATCGAATCGGACTCCCCCCTCACAGCCTCTTCGAACCTTTATGCTTATATTTATGAACATATTTTAATCATTTCTCACATCTATAGCCCAACACCTAGGGGAGGGGAGGACTGTCTTTATTTTTTTTCATATATTTTCGCCACCACACCTCCTCCTCGACTCGTAAAACACTCAAGTATGAACAAGCGAGGCTCTATTCACACAAGAAGGATCGCGGTGGCTGGTGTGGGCGTATGTGTCGGGGCGTCTGGTGCGCTTTAAGCCGACGGGAGGGGAAGGATAAAACTAAAAAAAAAAGAACAAGAAAAAGAAGAAGAACGTAGTAGAGAGAGGATGAAAGGCTACCGAGTGCAAAAGCCCCGGGGTATGAAAAGCTCAATATTTATGCAGTGTGTTGCAAGACCTCGCTAGCAGCAGTACTTTAATCTTATACTAGAGGTAGAAATAAAACAAATAAAAACAGATAATCACAACTAAGGGGAAGAGAGATATATATAAATAAATTAAGAGGAAAAACTCGCTGTCTTTATCCGTCTCGTTTGTGTAAATCCATGAAGAATCCGTCTTCCGTTTACAGTCTGAGTATAACAGTATATTTATACCCCTTCATTATCCAGGTGTTTCATATACATATACCTTCACCCCTCCAAATAAAAAAACAATAATAAAAACATCAAGAACAGGAGAAAGGGTCAAAACATATAAAAAAAAAAACTCCATTAAGCTTGAGTCTCGATCCACACACATCCCCCCGTTCGTCTAGACACGTGACGTCATATATGTTGTTGTTATTGCTGTTGTTGTTGTTGTTGTTGTTATTGTTGTTGTTATTGTTGTTGTTACGCCCCCTTTACAAAATACAGTGAACAGTCTTAAGTGCGTCAGTACCTCAGGGATTATATGATTTTCTTTTTTTTTCTTTTTGTGGCCAGTTCGGATAATTTTGTGTTTTTAAGTTTGGATAACTTTACCAGGAAGTATGGATAATTTTGTCCGTTATTTAAGGTTTGGATAATTAATGTTATATTTTCCGGATAATTGGTATTTTCCGGATAATTGGTGTTTTTCGGATAATTTATATTTTCCGGATAATTGGTATTTCCGGATAATCGGTACTTTCGGATAATTGCTATTTTTCGGATAATGAGTTCTTATTAATCCGGATAACTGTCATTTTTATCAGCGTTAGTTTCTATTGAAGATAATAACGACAAAAATCACCGGAAAAAAACTGACAGACGGATATGGACGGACAGACAGACGGACGTATTAACGGACACACAGACGTACGTACAGACATGTTAACGGACAGACGTAGGAACGGACGGGCCTATCAGAGTAACGGAATTATCTCACCAGAAACGTGAAATTCCGCAAAAAAAAAAAATAATTGAACGAGTAAACCTGATAATTATTTTTTATTGGAGACAGACAGACAGACAGTTATTGGAGACAGACAGACAGAGTTATTGGAGACAGACAGACAGTTATTGGAGACAGACAGACGGTTAAATAGACAGACAGACAGTTGATCGTTATATTACCTGCTTGTAGGAGGAAAAATTATTATTATTATTATTATTATTATTATTATTATTATTATTATTATTATTATTATCGATCCTCAAGTCTAGATAATTTACCGGTTACAATATTACCGGAGTTGGCGGTTAAATTTGGCGAGAAAACACAATATTTTGGCGAAATTGGCGGTAAAAACAGACTAGATTTTTATTTACTGAAGGAGTTGGCGATATAAATTAAGGTTAGCGAAGTTGGCGCTATATACAAGCCAGAATCTTATATATTGGCTATAATTTGGCGGTATAATTTGGCGAGGGGGAGGGGAGGGTAGGGGTAGGGGAAGGGGAAGGGGAAGGGGTGGGGAAGGGGGACCTAAACAAGAGTGTCTTATGGTGGTGGGTAGTCTGCTCTCTCTCTCTCTCTCTCTCTCTCTCTCTCTCACACGAACTAGGGTGCCAGTGAGGCTATTGACACTTCCTGCTCCCCCCACCACAGTGCCACCTTAATAACACCTCTCCGTTCAGGGCCGTTCATTAAGGCGTTCTGAGAGAGAGAGAGAGAGAGAGAGAGAGAGAGAGAGAGTTAATTTGGGGTGTTTTCAGTGACCCTAGAGAGTTCAATAGCGTTCAATAACAGCACATGACGTTTATTGAGAGAGTTTAAGGCGTTCAATCAGAGTTCAGCGGCGTTCAGATCACACACACCACGTTCACACACACACGCAACGTTCCTTTCCCAGAGCGGCGATCAGTAACGTGGTTTAAAGACTCTCTCTCTCTCTCTCTCTCTCTCTCTCTCTCTCTCTCTCTCTCTCTCGTTCCGTTTACAGGTCTTTGCCTATATGTCTGTCTGTCTGTCTGTCTATGCGTGCGCTTACGCCTTTCCGCATGACTGTTTGTGACTGGAATTAATCTATGTCTGTATCTGTCTATCTGTCTGTCTGTGTCTGTCTATCTGTGTCTGTCTGTGTCTGTCTATCTGTCTGTCTGTGTCTGTCAGTTTTGTTTGTGTTTGCCATTGTTTCCGTGCCTGTTTATCAATCCCTGTCTGCCTGTTAAGTCTGTTTATCCGCCCGTCTGTCAAGCCCTGTCTATTTCTCGATCTACCTGTCTCACCACCCACACGCACCTCCCTACCCTACCCCCACCATCCCGTCATTTACAGTCACATGTGTAAATCAACCCACCATCTGTACCATCTGTTTACATTCTCTCTATCCCATATTTACATCACGTCCTGGGTCTATCCACACACACACACATCCTATCCTTCTTCCCTATCCTTCACTTCCTCCTTCAGACTTCCATCCTTCATCACATTCTTCCTCCTGCCTCACACCCACCCCCTCCACTTTCTCCTCTCGGCCGCCCTCCACCTACTTCAAGGTTCCAGCCCGGTATAAATGCATTGTCAGGCAGGTTCAGGCGTGCCCTAACGTAGGATCGAATTCTCTATAATGGGATCCAACTCTTTATAATGGGATCCAATAGTGTGTAATGGAATCCAACCCTTTATAATGGGATCCAATAGTGTATAATGGAATCCAACCCTTTATAATGGGATCCAATAGTGTATAATAGAATCCAACCCTTTATAATGGGATTCAACCCTTTAAAATAGGTAGTATCAGGTAATAGGCAGCTACCAAACAGGGAGGTACTACCGCCTGGGAAGATATTGGAAGCATAATGTGTTGTCTAATGGTAGACCCTGCTGCCATATGTGACCAAGTCCCAGGTTAATGATCTGACTTTCTGCCTCATTTACACACAATTGCAGGGTCTCAATTGTTTCTCTTACAACACAACATACATATATTGTTTCTCACTATTGATTATTTTTAAATTGTATTTATTTATTTTCCGTTATTATTATTATTATTATTATTATTATTATTATTATTATTATTATTGCATTATTTTTAGTAATTATTATTATCATTAAATAATAATAATAATAATATTGGCATACTACTACTACGAATAATAATAATAATAATAATAATAATAACAATAACAGATTCAGTTTATATTACGATATACTTAAAAAAAATATCCGAACACCAATTAATAAATCCGAACACCTTTCAAGCGCGCGCACACACACACACACACACTTTTCTCATGACCAAGCTGAGAAAATAGCACCACGCTCCAGTCATAACAGTAAACGCTGGAACACGGTGACCTTTTACGGTGACCTCTGACCTTGACCTTTGACCTGAGAATGACCAGAATTTTGTGGGTGGGTAGCTGTCAGGTGCTTGAGAGAGAGAGAGAGAGAGAGAGAGAGAGAGAGAGAGAGAGAGAGAGAGAGAGAGTTCAAGCCCACGGCGGCGGAGTTTATATGACAGTGTTGTCAAGTGGCACTGCCTGTCATACGGTGCCAGGCGTGCCAACACTCTAATGGACCAGCAACGGGTGCCATTAGCGCCAATATGCTAATGGTGCGTCCGTGTTATCAGACCCGTACAGCCGTATATCTTCTCTTATCATATAGTGGGTTTAAGGGAGGGAAGACATGGAGGAAGAAGGGGGAGGAAGAAGGGGGAGGAAGAAGGGGGAGGAAGAGCCAGGGGGAGGAAGAGCCAGGGGAGAACGGAGTGGACGAATGAATTTGATAATGTTGCATTCAAAACAAAGGGAAATCCCAAGTTAAGTCAGAATAGTATACGGAAAACAAAGGCCCCAGTCCCTCTCTCTCTCATTTTCTCTATATATTTCCGTCTCTTTTTATCTCTATATATATATCTGTCTCTCTCTCTCTGTCTCTCTCTGTCTCTCTCTCTCTGCCCCACCCCGCCCATCATGACGTCACAGGCCAGGTTTGAACAACTCCGTGTCTAACCGCCTCAAGTTCGCGCGCTTTTTTGTGATGGGTGATGCCGCTGTCCATGTTATCGTACTCTCTCTCTCTATCTCTCTTATTTATTCTTATTTCCTCCTTCCCCATCCACCTCTTCTTTCTTCTTCTTCCCGTCATATTCGAGTTAATGATGAACTAGATGAGAAAACGTGAGCAAGAGACGGAAGAGTTATAGAAATGGGGTGAAAAAATAACATTCTCGAGCTGTATTTACTTGTTTGTTGATATTTCACCACGACCGAGAGAGAGTGTGTGAGGTATCAGTTGCCATTTAGAGATTTAAAACTAGAAATTTATATTCCCTATAAATCAATTATTTCAACA